>NC_084793.1:204752832-205055863 GCF_963169125.1 Humulus lupulus
CTGCTTGAAATCAAAGGTAAGAAACTGCACCCGGTTATGTGGTTACGTTGGGACTAAGAGTTCCCTATACTTGTATGTGGTGTCATAAGATGGTATTATGCCATGGGGACACGTGATAAATGGCCTAAGAGTGCCAGAATAAATATTTGCGCACAGGACGCAGCTCGGCCACTAGTAGCTGAGGTTAATTAAATAATCACTGAGCTTGGCCTAAGTGAGCCAGGGTCAGTGGGTTGAACACTGGTATCGGCCTAAGTGAGCCGAAGACGGTGACTCATTCAGAGGGTGCAGCCTAAGGGCGTCAACCATAGTTATTGAATGATATGCGTACTTTTGTTAACTTGGTGGATATGATATGCTGAATATCTGGATGTTAGATTGTGGATTTATCGATTGTTATCACTGATTATGCGAATGCTATGGACTACTGAATATTTGATTATGCTTAATGAATTATTTGATTACTAATATTGATCATGCTATGATGTTATGGTTTTCTTGCTGGGCCTCGGCTCACGAGTGCTATGTGGTGCAGGTAAAAGCAAGAGTTAGATGGGTCAACCATGAGTTGGAGAGCTCTGGGGGCGAGGTGTACATCGTTAGCTACTCGGCCGCCATGGTCGAGAGTTTGTGCAGGGACGGAAACCTAAAATGTACATTTTGCCATTAGAGTGGCCTTGGTCATTTATAGTGTCTAGAAATTTTGTAAATATGTCCTTTAAACTCTGTTTTGGTTTACTTTGAAATTTTGTAATTTAGTCATTTCTCTTTACAAATCTTTCTTTTGACATCCTTTGCAATTTGGTTTACTGGAAAATTAATTCCTTTGCAATTTAGTCATTTGTCTTTACAAATCTTTCTTTTGACATCCTTACCCTTGACTGTGTAGGACAGAGGAGATCTGGGGACCATGGACTTATAATACGAAGCTCCAATAAATTAGATTCTTAATTAAACTCTTTAATCTAATAATCTTATTTATTAATTCCATGATTACTCCACTATAAATATGGTATTGCACTCTAAGTATTTATAGAATTATATTTATAGATTTTTCTCTAGTAGTCCATTGATATAATCAATATATGTAGTATTGTCCTCCATTATTGGTTCATTAATTAGAGCTGGTCAAAATAACTGTTTTACCATTCTAATTACCTCTTGATCCTTAAGTACCATTAATTCACTAGCAAATAATTAATCAATAATCTAATTATAGATATGAGCTCAATAACTATTCAGTTCCAGGATCAACCCTTAAGGGAGCCAATATTCGATCCATTAGGAAAGCATGGATTCCAATATTGTAATTCATGTTCCCAGCCATCCATGATATTGAATCTCCAAAACAAAAGTCATTAGCCTCATTATTCTAAGATGCCTTAACGAGTGAATCAAAAGATCCAATAAACATAAACAGGAGTTCATGAAAACTCAGGATTTAGTTTGATCCACAAATGATCATCTATTATGATAAGAATTAAATATTTACGTCAAACGCAAGTTTATAAAGATAATTAATTCTCATCAGTCATGTCATAGATAATCTCTATTATAAACATCACCTTGACTAAGATGTCTATCCACATCAGTAATCCGAATCTAGAATACTTGCATCTCGTATGCTTAACAAATTGTACTAGTAACCATTCATTAAAGATTCCTTACTTTAATATGTTAAGGACTATTTTCTTCATAATATATATTCTTAACTCTCTCATACTAATTCAAGATCATATTCTCATGAATGAATAGGGAATTTTCTTGATATTATTATATAATTAATTCAAACAATAATTATAACATTCAAATATAATAAAATTATACTTATATTTAAAACCAATAAAATGTTTTTACATGCTTTTAGGGCATTAATTCTAACAATCTCCCACTTTCCCTCAAAGCAAGTGAGGCATCTCCCTTAATCCCATATTGCGCACGTGACCCATGAACGACTTTGCAAGAAGTTTCTTGGTTAACGGGCTAGCCAAGTTCTGTTCCGACGCTATCTTCATAACAGTCTCATCACCTTGGTGTACAATCTCTCTTACCAGATGGTATTTCCTTTCTATATGCTTCTCTCTCTTGTGGCTTCTCAGTTCATTGGAATTAGCTATTGCTCCATTGTTGTCACAGTATAGGATTAGTGGTTATCCATATCTGGAAAAACTTTCAGATTAGTGTAGAACTTCATCAACCAAACCGCCTCCTTAGCTTCTTCGCACGCCACTATGTATTCAGCTTCCATGGTTGAATCAGCTATGCCGGAATGTTTAATGCTTCTCCAGACAGCAGCACCTCCACCAAGAGTGAACACTGATCCAGATATCGATTTTCGACTGTCTTTGTCTGATTGGAAATCAGAATCAGTGTATCCAGTAGGGTTTAGCTCACCCTCTGAATATACCAGCATATAGTCTCTCGTTCATCTAAGATACTTGAGAATGTGCTTTACTGCAATCCAGTGTTCCAAACTAGGATTTGATTGATAACGACTTACAATCCCAGCTGCATAACATATGTCGAGCCTAGTAAACAACATAACATACATCAGACTCCCAACTGTTGAAGAATAGGGATACTTTCTCATATCCTTTTCCTCCTGAGGTGTCTTGGGACATTGTTCCTTGGAGAGAGCAATTCCATTTCTGATCGGTATTTGACCTTTCTTGGAATTCTCCATAGAGAATCTTTCAAGCACCTTATCTATATAATTACCCTGAGAAAGTGCCAAGAGCTTGTTCGTCCTATCCCTTAGGATTTGGATTCCCAGAACATAGCTCATCTCGCCCAAATCTTTCATTTGGAACTTTTTAGCTAACGATTTATTTACGTTTGGAAATGTCTCTACATAGTTCCCAATGAGAAACATGTCATAAACGTAAAGAACTAAGAGAACCAACACTTTTCCTTTGATGTATTTATAGACACATGCTTCGTCGACATTCTGTTTGAAGCCATATGCTTTAATTGTTTCATCAAAAATGATGTTCCAAGGTCTAGATGCTTGCTTTAATCAATAAATGGATTTTAGCAGCTTACACACCTTTTGATCTTCCCCTTTCTTTATGAACCCTTTTGGTTGTACCATATAGATACTTTCATCAAGATAGCCATTTAGAAATGGTTTCTTGATGTCCATTTGCCATATCTCATAATCATTGGCAGCCGTTATGGATAAGAGGATAAGAATGGATTTGAGCATGGCCATAAGAGATAATGATTCTTCATTATCAACACCTTCTCTCTGAGTGTAACCTTTGGCTACAAGCCTCACTTTGAAAGTCTCTACTTTCCCATCTACACCTCTATTCTTCTTGTATATCCACTTGCACCCTATGGGCCTGACATCTTCAGGTGGATCAACAAGTTCCCAAACAGAATTGGAATACATCGATTCTATTTCTTGGTTCATGGCTTCTTTCCATCTCTCCTTTTCATAATCATTGGCAATCACTATGGATAAGAGGATACAAATGGATTTTAGCATGGCCCATTTCTTGGTTCATGGCTTCTTGCCATTTCTCCTTTGAAAAATCATCCATTGCCTCTTTAAAGGTTAATGGATCGTCCTTGTCTGTATAAAAAACAAGGACACGTGCCTCATGTTCGTAGCGAACAGGTTGTCTCACAATCTTCCCACTACGACATTGCACCAGGGTTTCTTTTTCAGGAATCATGGTTTCCTTGGTTTGTCGTTTATCATTTTATGATGAAGATGATTATGATGGAATCTTATCAGCTGTGAGTTCCTCAAATACTACCTTGCTCTGAGGTTTATAGTTATTCATATAGTCATGTTGAAGGAAGGTCCCATTTGTGGAAACAAATACCTTTTGATCATTGGGACTATGGAAATAACCACCTCTTGTTTCTGGAGCATAGCCAACATAAATGCACACTTCCGACCTTGATTCAAGTTTCCCTGATTTAGGTCTAAGAACATGAGTAGGACAGCCCAAAATGTGGAAATGGTACAAACTAAGTTTATTTCCATTCCACAGTTCCAGTGGAATTTTGCTAATGGTCTTAGATGGGACTACATTCAAAATGTACGTCGCGAGTTGAAGTGCACTTCCCCAGAATGAGAGATGAAGTGAAGAGTAGCTTAACATAGACCTGACCATGTCCAACAAGGTCCTGTTTCTTCTTTCAGAAACACCATTTTGCTGTGGCGTTCCTGATGTTGTGAGTTGGGATAGAATACCATGCTCCAGCAAGAAATCTTTGAATCTAAGTCCAAATATTCTCCACCTCGATTAGATCGAAGTGTCTTTAGAGTCTTACCTAACTGCTTCTCAGCCTCAGCTTTATATTATTGAAACTTACCAAAGGTTTCAGATTTCCTAAGCATTAAGTAAGTATGACCATATCTTGAGTAATCGTCAATAAAGGTGACGAAATACTCATACACCTCTCTTGCTTGTACATTGATTGGACCACAGACATCACTGTGTACAAGCTCCAAAGGTTCTTTGGCTCTATTGCCTTTCACTGAGAAATGGTGTTTGGTCATTTTTCCTTCTAGACAAGATTCACAAACCGGAAGAGTTCCAACTCTTAGTTCTCTCAAAGGTCCATCTTTTGTTAACTGCTTTATCCTATCTAGACCTATATGACCAAGTCTTAGATGCCAAAGTCTTTAACGCTTTCTTGAACTAGAGGCTTTTCCTCTTTTCCTCTTCAACTTTTTGTCTCATTCTGCAAGTTCCTCTTGATCGCTCAAGTGTTTGTAAAGAAGAACATATAACAAAAATATGATTAGTGGTTTCTAAATCAAAGATTTAGAACTTTATGTATCATAATCCAATATTAAGCCTAAGGTAAAGGTAAATCATATCTACCTTTTTCGTGATTATGGTCTTGTCTGTAAATCCTCAAAGGCAGCATCCCACAAATCACGAGCATATTCAATGTGTTCGAACTTTTTCCTTAGCTTATCTTCCATGGTACTAAGACAGTAAAATCTCTCCATGTTATTTGATCTCATCCAATCAACATATTTCTCACACTCCTCTTTGTTTGCATCCCATGAAGGTACAAGAGGAGGCATCTTAT
Source organism: Humulus lupulus (assembly GCF_963169125.1). Classification (NCBI taxonomy): domain Eukaryota; kingdom Viridiplantae; phylum Streptophyta; class Magnoliopsida; order Rosales; family Cannabaceae; genus Humulus; species Humulus lupulus. Next base: position 204,757,891 of record NC_084793.1, read on the forward strand.
CATTATAGATATGTTTAAGATTTTTGGCCAGAAAAATGAACAAAGTTGAATTTGCTCATCCATCTTCATCATCTTCAGTCATTTTTACTTTCTTTATATGATCATCAATATTTTTATGCATTACCGGACACGTTATAGGAAAATAATTGGGTGGCTACATTTTATGATTGAAAATAAAATACAATAGTATTATCATTTGAAAAAATATCAATGTTTTGGAAAGTAAACATGATGCATGAATGCAACAATTAAAACACATAAATTTACATTTACTTTTCCACGATAAAACTACCCAACAAATAAAGTGTCGCCTTAGTGTCGATCAAGTTAAATTTAGATAACTTATAAGACAATCTTATCTTTGTAATTCAAAACTTAAAATAATCTTTATTCTCCCTTTTAAATATAAAGTACCGCTAGTTTGGTCAAGATGAAATTATCCACCGCAAAAGCTTAATATAAAGTGTAACCCATTATTTCATAATTCATGACTTAACTTGGAGAGGGCTGCCTTAGGGTCGGTCAAGCCTAAAATACATAATTTCCTCGTATCTTCGTAAGAAGCCAACCTTGGTATTAATATGTCTAGAAACTTCCTTAAGGAGAAGGAAACAAAGTTGCCTCGAGGCCCTATTTATATCTCATGGTGTTGTACTAATAATGGAGACCATAGGTCACATTGAGATATTCACCTTCTCCCACTTACTATTTTAGATTAAATGTGTTTTATTAAAACTAATCAATTAATTCTAAATTAATTACTAGTTTATTAATAACCCTGTGAATGTAATTAATTACAAAATTTATAATTATAAAAGAGCCCGATTCTATAATTAATGTGATTTAAATAATTACCCATTACATTCATCTAACTTTACTAAAATGATTTTTACATAAAGTTGGTTATCTTAAAGACCTATAAAATCTATTGCCTTTATTATGGTGTGAGTTACCAAGTATTAACTATTTTAATACTTAGAAGTTTACATGCAATTGGTTTCTCCAAAACAATTCATATAAACAAATAAGACAATTCTAGATAATCATGTTTCTAAAAGATGCATAATTACAGAGAAATTGTGTGGGGTTTCGTGAATGACATATAATTGACTAATGCATGATCATGTTATCAATCAAACATCAATGGACATTTATTTAAATAAATAAACAATAAATGATGAACCAAGTACTAATGGGTATTTCTAAGATTTACAACCCTTTGAAAAATTAGAAATAAAATTGTAATCTAAGCCTATGTAGCTTTCAAGACTCTCCAAGAATGCTCATCCTCTCCTATAGGCTTTCTTGCTAATCTTTAGGAAGTTTGTTTTGCCCAACTTATTAATTAGAAACAAACTTTCTAATTAATTTATTTAATTAAAACTAACTTTTAATTAAATAACCATTTTTGTCATCTTTTTAATTTAGTTGAATTTAAACAATTAAAGAATCAATTTCAAATAATTATTTAAACTTAAGATATTAAAATATCTTAACCAACTAAAAGATATTTTATTTTATAATAAAATAAAATAAGATAATTAAAATTTTAAATTCAAAGAATTTAAAAATTAATCAAATAAAAGATATTTTCAACAACTTAGGAATTAGGGTTTTGGGCACCAAGATGGTGCCCTAGGGTCAGCGGCACACGGAGCCAAGGGCTCGGGTGGGGTGGTTGGCTGGCGTGAAGGGGCTCGGCTAGGGGCCTAGCGCACGGGCGCAGCAGGCATGGGGCAGGTGGGTGCACGCAGGGGCGCAGGATGTGCGCTAAGAGCCGCGAGGCTGGGGTTGCACCTGGCGCACGCGACAGTTGGAGGCTCAGGCCTAGGCATGCGAGAGGGTGAGCAGGGGCTCGAGCCGTGTGCCTCTTATGTGCATGGTTCAGGTTCCTCCTCATCTCTTGTGTACAAATTTAAAAAAAAAAACATACATTCTCAAATAAATTTACAAAAATCCTATGCCCTTTATGGCTTACAAAAGATCTAGAAAAAAAAAACGTCAAACTCAATTGCACCATATAATTAACGATCCATCATTCAACCATAGATTCAAAAAGCATATCCATCCATTCATTATACATATCAACATACATATAAGAAATGCAAGAAACCCACACAGTATTTAATATATATATATATATATGTAGACTGCTCTGGTACGAATTGTTGGTATCAAATGATCAAATCAAAGGTAAGCAACAAAATATATGGACCCATTTTAATAAATATTTATCCCATCTAGGATCATACACATATATAAATATTAAATCACATATAAATAGATCAGGTATTACCTCTTGTAACCTATCAAATGTCCTTGAGTCTTTTTGTATAAATCAACGATCTTCCTATCTAGTGTTCTGAGATCTCACACCATAATCTTCCAGACCAATCCTCAAACACACAAGGACATGTGTGGGCATGTAGGATTCAAAAGGTTGATTTATGTGACTCCCTAAATGTATTCAACACATGAGATCTAGAGAGTTTTGACAGAGAGAAGGTTTAGAATAGTTTTCATGTTTAGAGAAAACTATTGCTTTAGAGAGAGAGAGTCTGTATTTTTATTTTTCAAAAAAATAATAATCAACCCTTTTTTTAAAGTCACATACTATTAGACTTATAAAGATATTTAATCCATTTAAATAATCTTTATTTAATTAAAATTAAAACTAATTAGATTTTTTATTTTATTATTTATTTAAATCATATTTAAAAATAATAATTGAATAACTGATTAGACAAACTTATTTGAAATTCAAAATTCAAATCCCAGGGATAAATATCCCTGAGTTAGGCGCCACACACTGTACTGTATAGTGTGTGTCGCCCAGCCCTATTAGGGTTTCCCTAATTTTCTCATTTGTTTATTTAATCAACTTTTAAGGCAATATTTTTATCCCAACATAAATATCAGTTAATTCAAAATTAATTTTTTCTTAAAATATCAGTTTTAAATTAAATAAATAAATATCATATTGTAAATTAGATATTTATTATTCTCTCTTTTTATATTACTCCAAACAAGATTAATATTAATTTTAACCTATAGTTTTTCAAAATAAAAACTATATAGTTAAATAATTAATTAACTCACAATTAATCAATTACCCATAATTATCACATAATTATTTCTTTGCCCTGAAAAATTAATTCCTTTGCAATTTAGTGCTTTCTCTTTGCAAATCTCTCTTTTGACATCCTTGTCCTTGATAGTGTAGGACAGAGGTGATCTAGAGACCATGGACCTATAATACGAAGCTCCAATAAATCAGATTATTAATTAAACTCTTTAATCTAATAATCTTATTTATTAATTCCATGATTACTCCACTATAAATATGGAATTGCAATCTAAGTATTTATAGAATTATATTGATAGAGTTTCCTCTAGTAGTCCATTGATATAATCAATGTATGTAGTTCTATCCTCCATTATTGGTTCGTTAATTAAAGCTGGTCAAAATTATAATTTTACCCTTCTAATTACCTCTTGATCCTTAAGTACCATAAATTTTCTAGCGAATAATTAATCTATAATGTAATTATATATTTTAGCTCAATAACTATTTAGTTCTAGAATCAACCCTTAAGGGAACCAATATTCGATCTGTTAGGAAAGCATGGATTCCAATATTGTAATTTATGTTCCCAACCATCCATGATATTGAATCTCAAAAAAAAAAGTCATTAGCCTCATTATTATAAGATAACTTAACGAGTGAATAAAAGATCCAATAAACATAAACAAGAGTTCATGAATACTCAGGATTTAGACTGATCTACAAATGATCATCTATTATGGTAAGAATTAAATATTTGCGTCAAACGACAAGTTTATAAAGATAATTAATTCTCATCGGTCCTATCATGTATAATCTCTATTATATACAACACCTTTAATAAGATGTTGATCCACATCAGTAATCCGAATCTAGATTACTTGCATCTCGTATGCTTAGCAAATCGTACTAGTAACCATTCATTAAAGATTCCTTGCTTTAATATGTTATTTTTTCATTATATATGATCTTAATTCTCTCGTACTAATACAAGATGATATTCTCATGAATGAATATGGAATTTTATAGATATTATTTTATAATTAATTCAAACAATAATTATAACATTCAAATGTAATAAAATTGTACTTTTATTTAAAACTAATAAAATGTCTTCACATGCTTTTAGGGCCTTAATTCTAATACTCTTGTGAGAAGTATGTCTCGCAGTACTCCGAGTATACTAACTTGGTAGACTTCCGAGAAAATATCTTTGTGGCCATAGAACAGTATGTTCACTATCGGAAGCCATAACCCATCTGGAGGGACAGAGAAAGGCGAGATCTAGGAAAGTTTTGTCGTTTTCACAACGACATAGGGCAACATACCAATGAGTATCGCCAACTCATAGATGAGATCGAAAACCTCATCAAGTTGGGACATCTCCACCAATATGCTGAGGGTGGAGTGAGACAGGCACAACTACCCGCGACTGGTGTGCCTGTGCCACATGTTGCTCCGTAGGTCCCAGCAGTCTCTCCTGTGGCCCCGCAACTTCCAGTGGTCCGAGGACCTCCTCTGGTGAGCGGGCGAGTAGGAACCATTTTAGGAGGGCCCCACCTGGGGGGAACCTCTCAAGGCTCGCAAAACAGGTGTGCGTGAGCCTGAAATCATGATGATGAGGTGATGGGACTGGCTCAGTTGCTTGCCCAAATGCTTCGGTTGACTGACCAGGTCATAACATTCTCCGAAGACGATGCTCGAAGAGTATACTTTCCGCACCACGACCCGTTTTTAATTGAAATCCAAGTCGCAGACAAAATGGTGGCACGAATTTTGGTGTATAACGGGAGTTCGGAGAACATCCTGTTAAGGTCAGCCTTCGAGAAAATAGGGCTGACCACTACAGATTTGTCCTCGTGCGCTTCGACTCTGTACAAAATCTCAAGAGAAGCCCTCATCCCGATGGGGCAAATAAAACATCCTGTAACAATTGGATAAGTCCCTCGCCAGGCCTTCAAATACTACACCTTTGCGGTGGTAGACTTCTCCTAGACGTATGATGCCATCATGGGACAGCCTGCCCTGGTAGAGTTTGGAGTCGTCACTTCCATTTGCCACCTGTGCATGAAGTTCCCCACGGAGGCAGGGATCGGTACCATTTGCGAAGACCAGAAAGAGGTGAGGCAGTGCTACAATGTGTCTCTCAAGACCCCTATGATGGTGGTGGAAACAGCAGTCGCCGAGTAGTCCGAGGCTTTGACAGTACAGGTGGTCTAGGAGACTGGGACTGATGAATTGGACTCGAGGATTCAAGAAGAAAGGGTCATTGAACCAATAGAGGAGGTGGAGGAGGTAGTTCTTGATACCTCCACCTTTGACGAAAAAATAGAAGTTGGGGGAAGCTTGAAGAAGGAAGTCCGAGAAGCATTGGTGGACTTCCTTTGAGAAAACCAAGATGTGTTTGCATGGTTGCATTCCGACATGACTGGCATTGATCCAAACATCATCTGCCACACCCTAAATGTCGATCACAACTTTGCTCCCGTCCAGCAAAAACAAATGATGTTTGATCATACTCAGAAAGAGGCTCTCAAGGCCGAGGTAGACAAGCTCCTCTCCAATGGATCTATCCGAGAAGCCCAATACCCCAGGTGGCTATCCAATCCTATTCTTGTGCCCAAGCCAAATGCCATCTGGAGGACATGCATTGATTTCTTGGATCTAAACAAGGCTTTTCTGAGAGACTACTTCCCACTCCCAAAGATAGATCAGATGGTCGATGCTACCTCTGGCTACGATCTGTTGTCATTCATGGATGCATACTCGGGCTATAACCAGATCCATGCATGTCGCAGACTAAGAGCATACTAGTTTTTGGACCTATAAGGGTGTCTACTGTTACATCGTGATGCCTTTCAGATTGAAGAATGTCAGTGCCACCTACCAAAGACTGGAAAACCGGATGTTCAAGAACCAGCTATGGCGAAAGATGGAAGTCTACGTGGATGACATGCTGGTCAAATCTAGGACAACTCCCAACCATGTGGGAGACTTGGCGAAGGTTTTCTCGGTGCTCCGCCGGTTCTGAATGAAATTAAATCCTCAAAAGTACACAATTGGGGTGGCCTCCGGAAAGTTCCTAGGTTTCATCATCAATGCTTGAGAAAATGAGGCAAACCCCGAGAAGATCAAGGCCCTGATCAAAATGTCGTCTCCTTGGAGGCATAAAGACGTTCAAAGCATAACTGGAAGGATCGCAACTTTGAGTCATTTTGTCTCCAAGGAAACACACAAGTGCATCCCTTTCTTTAATGTGCTCCGAGGAAGTCAGAGATTCATATGGTCAGAAGAGTACGAAAAAGCATTCCAGTAGCTCAAGGCGCACATGGAAAATCCTCCAATTCTATCCAAGCCCATAGACGGAGAACCCCTCCTGCTCTATATGGCTGTCTCGGATAACGCTACCAGTGCCGCCTTGGTAAGGGAGAAAGGCCGTGTTCAGCACCTCGTCTATTACGTTAGCAAAAGACTCCTCAGCACAGAGTCTAGGTACCCGCTGATGGAGAAGTTAACTTTTTGCCTAATGGTGGCTTCTCATAAACTAAGACCCTACTTCCAGGCGCATCCAATTAGGGTCCTGACAAACCATCCCCTCCGGCAAGTCCTTCAAAAGCCAGAGTCATCAGGAAGACTTTTGAAATGGTCGGTGGAGTTAAGTTAGTTTGACATCACCTACCATCCAAGGACTGCTATAAAAGGCCAGGCACTGGCCGATTTCATCGCTGAGTGCACGGGGAATCATGAGAATCCTGAAGGTCTCCCACTGGTCGGACCAGCCTGGAAGTTGTTTGTGGACGGGTCTTCAAACGAAAATAGTGCCAAAGCTGGACTCATTTTAGTTTCCTCCGAGGGGCACACAGTGAACAGCGCACTCCGTTTTTGGGTTCAACGCCTCTAACAACGAGGGGGAATATGAAGCCTTAATCGCTGGTCTCCGAGTGGCACTTGAGCTCAAAGCCGAGGGCCTTGAGATTTTCAGCGATTCTCAACTCGTAGTAAACTAAGTACTTGGAGAGTATCAGACCCGGGGAACAAAAATGGCAATGTATCTAGCAAGGGCTCAAGAAATGCTGCATAAATTCAGAAGATTAACTATTCATCAGGTGTCGCGAGAGCAGAATTCCAATGCTGACGCCCTGGCTAAGTTGGCTACCACCAAAGACACTAATTTGATCAATGTGGTCCCCATTGAATACTTGGCTGCTCCGACCATCTCAGCTCCTGATGAGGGGAAAACTATACAACCCCAAGATGGGTGGATGGAGCAAATGGTAAAGTATCTTGTCTCTGGGAAGTTGCCTCAAGATAAGAAGGAAGCTTGGAAGCTACTCTATTAGGCACCTCGATACGTAATCATGGATAATAAGCTGTATCGGCGAGGATATTCCTTGTCTTTGCTCTGAAATGTGTCCAAGCAAGAAGCCAGTCTAATACTCCGAGAGGTACACGAGGGCCTTTGCAGGGACCACGTTGGGGGGCAAAGTCTTTCCAAAAAGATTTTGAGGCAGGAGTACTTCTGGCCCACCATGAATGGAGATGTGATGGATTATGTCAAGAAGTGCAATGATTGCCAGCGTTTCACAAACATCCTACGAGCACCTCCAAACGAGCTTACACAGATGACTAGTCCATGGCCTTTCGCTGTCTGGGGTATCAACCTTATTGAGTCCCTGCCTACAGGAAAGGGAGGGGTGAAGTAGGCCATAGTGGTCGTCGACTACTTCATAAAATGGGACGAGGTGGAGCCGCTCGCAATGATCACCTCTAAAAAGGCCTTGGATTTTTTCATTAAAAACATCGTTTGCCGATACGTGCTCCCGAGATAGATAGTCTCCAACAATGATTTACAGTTTGGTAGTGAAGTATTCATGGAATTATGTCAACGACATGGAGTTATCAAGAGCTTCTCTTCCTTGGCCCATTTGCAGGAAAACGACCAAGTGGAAGCAGTTAACAAGACACTCAAGTCCACTTTGAAGAAAAGACTAGAGCAGGAAAAATAAGCTTGGCCCGAGGAGTTTCCAAAGTGAAGGATAGAAAATTTAGGGTCGAAGATTTGGTGTTGCGAAGAGTCTTCTTAGCCACCCAAGTCGAGAGTGTTGTATTTCTAGGGACATACAAATTGGCCTGAATAAGTGGGGAATTGATTCCCCACGTCTAGAATGTTGAGCATCTTTGCCGGTATTACCGGTAGTATGAGCAGTGAACTTTGTTAATTTCTGTAGTATCCCTTGAAGCCTTCAGGTACTTTTAATGAAAATCGTGTATATAAAACACGGCAAGAAAGAAATATATTGTCTAATTATATTTCTAAGTTTCCTTTATTTTGTTATTGATATGTATAAGAGAACCTGCTTGCTGGCCTGAAAAATTGAATGCACACTAGTCTCCGATCACTTGGGGGCATGGAGTTAAGGCGACATCACGAATTGCAGGGAGCGACCAAGGAAACTAAGCTTTTCAAGGGAAGTAAGCCTAGTGTTGCCACCCTGATTATAGAAAAACCTAGGAAACTAATCGAGTCTAGCCTAGGAGACTAAGCTTGTTCCAAGCATAATAGGGCTTAGCACCTAGAAATTGGACAATCTTATTAGTGCGGAATAGACTTTTGTTATCTCCCGTGGACATCGAGCCCGAGGAGCTTCGACCAAGTCTCTAGATCTCAAGATGTGAAAGAGAGGTTGAGTCTAGTATACTTAGTCTAGATCACGGTTATGTCACCTCCCAAGGACTTTGAGCTTGAGGAGCTCTGATCAAACCCATTATGTTCCAACAAGCACCAAGTCACTGTCTTAAGTGCTAAGATAAACAAGTAGTGGGAGGTTAAACCGTGGAACTAAACTATTCAACAAGTGTAGTATCCCTAAGGTCAAAACCCTAAACTTAAACCTGGAAAAAACCCAGCATAAAAAGGCTAGTAATGCATACTTAGAGATTCAAGCTACCTCCCGAGGACAGCACGCACCCGAGGAGTGATAACCAAATCCTAATCTTCGAGGTGCGAATAGATGCCCGAGTCGCTTGTACTCGGGCATCCACTGAAGTCGGCAGACTTTCAAGTCAATACTTTACGGGACCCTAATGCTAAAACCCTTGTCAACGCAAGCAGAATCAAGGTCACTTCCCGTGGACATCATGCCCGAGAAGCCTTGACCAAGTCATAGTCTTGACATGTTGGGATCCGTGCTAAAACCTTGGAGGGATGGACCCTAAAAGTAACCCATAGTAGTGCTAGTACGGATTAACATCACCTCCCGGGGACATCGAGCTCAGGGAGTTGTGAGAAGATCTTGAAAGGCGAACAAAAGCCCCAAGATATACACTCAGAGGGGAATTTAAAGCCCCTAACTGACCTTCCGGGTATTGCATACTCGGGGGGCAAGTAATTGGTGTGCAAAAACTCCTGAAAGCCTGAGCCTTTGGACTATGACAATACAGGAGGAGGGCAAGTTAATTTGAGGACTATGAGCCTGGGAAAACACTAAACGTCTAAAGGTCCGAGCATAATAGGCCGAATCCATCTCGAGCTGTAGGAACTTGAGGACGCTGAGCTGTGTTAAATTAATGCTAAATTTCACGTTAAAGTTACTTATAGGACTACGAGCCTACAAGAAACACTAAAGGCTGGAAATCACCTATAAAATGGATTAAGTTCTTGTTCTCATGGTAGTAATGTTACGTTGAATTTACAGAACCAAATAAAATATTTAAAATGGTTTGAGTTCTTATTCTCATTATAGTCATGTTACGTTTAACTTATAGAGCCAAATTAAATATTTAAAATGATTTTGTGTTCTTGTTCTCATGGCAGTCATGTTACGTTGAATTTATGGAACCAAATCAAACATTTAAAATGGTTTAAGTGCTTATTCTCGTGGCGACTAGGTTATGTTGAATTTATAGAACCAAACCATGTAAAACATGAGTTAGGGTTCTTGTTCCCGTGAATGCAATGTTACGATGAACTAAAAGAATCAGAGTTTAAAAGTAGGGCAGGCTATCTTAACATTAAATATTGATGATGACTTTGGCCTATGGTTGTGTTTAGGTGAGCACTAAGGCTCGAGGGGGATCGTGCTCAAGGAGTCGAGGGATCAAAGCTAACATATCGAAAGGTAAGAAAACTGCACCTGGTTATATGTTTGTTATGGGACTAAGTGCTCCCAATATTTGTATCGTGTCAATGATGGTATTACGCCATGGGACATGTGAAAGCGGCCTAAGAGTGTCGTACATAATATTTGCGCATAGGGCGCGGCTTGGCCACTGGTAGCCGAGGACAGCTTAATATTCACTGAGCTCGGTTTAAGCGGGCCTGAGTCAGTGGGATAACGGAGGGAGCGGCCTGAGGGCGCTAGCCCTAGTTATCACCTGTGAACTGATATATGATATGAGATGACATGTTAATTTGCTGAATACCTGACTATACTGAATGATTATATGGTTGAGAACTTGTGATGCGATATGAGATATTGATTTGTCTGTTGATTGCTTATGCTCTGTTGTTGTGTTTTCTTGCTGGGCCTTGGCTCACGGGTGCTACGTGGTGTAGGTAAAGGCAAAGGCAAGCTGGACCAACCCTGAGATGGAGGGCCGCGAGGTGGAATGTACATAGCCAGCTGTTCGATCACCATGGTCGAGGAGTGGATCAGGACGGGGATTGCCTAACTATTTGCTTTGCCTTAATATGGCTTGTTATTGTATCTAAACCTTATGACTTTTGTAAACGGTCTTTAAACTTATCATTTTTGGGATCCCGTGTAAACAGGAAATGTTTCTTAATGAAAATGTGGCTTTTGAGACCAAAACATTTTAACTCTAGTTCCTCTATAGTTTCAGTAACACGCTTTTAACTAAATGACTTGATTAGCAAGTCTAGCACATTATAAACACACAGTGTAGTGGTCTTGGCTATCCAGGGCGTTACAACTTGGTATCAGAGCGTCCTAGGTTTATGGGTCCTAAAGACTGGATGGATATGTACATTCGGCGCGAGAGACAAGCTCAACTCAGGGTTTGGCAATTGTGTATATATGATTATGTGTTTAAATGATTTGAGTGAGATATGATTGTTGATATTTGTTTGATGAATAGGGAGCATGAGTTACTGATAGGGCCTGGCCCTTGACTATTGCATGATGCTATTGAGGCGTGCTTATTAGCACTGCTGTGCATGTGAATGATTATCTGGATAAATTGCTATATTTTGATTGCTTGTGAATGATTGGAGTTCCAGTGATGGATCATGAAAGGATTATTACCCTGTCATCATAGCCTATTTGCCGAGTCGTTGATTGCAGATTGACTTGAATAGTTATGCGTTCAAGGAAATCCATGTGACTAGCTGGCAGGTCTGGGGCTAGAGATGATGATCAGGGCCAGACCCCTTTGCCAGTCCCTAAGAACTGGCATCAGTTGATGGTAGACATGCAGGCTCGGCTTCAGAGCCAAGATGAACAGATTTGAATTCTGCGGCAGGCTCCATCTGGGAGTGTTGCCCCTATTGTGCCACCGGCAGTGGTACCTGTAGTGCAGCCAGTTGAGGCTGGGAACAAGTGGGAATCGTTGTATGAGCAGTTTAGGAAGCAACAACCCCCGATCTTTGAGGGAGGACCAGATCCACTGATGGCTGAGCAGTGGATGACTATGATCACTACTATACTTGATTTTATGAGGGTAGAAGGACATGATAGGGTGGCCTGTGCCACTTATATGCTAAGGGAGGATGCCCGAATCTGGTGGGAGGTGGCATCGCAGACCAGAGATGTTTCTGCATTGACTTGGGAAGGGTTTAAGGACTTGTTAGAGGGCTGAATGCTATGATAGCCCAAGATGTGAGAATTACCACAGTTCCTGGAGGAACAACTTATGTCAGGCTGTGGAGAAGGCTCTTACCGCTGAGGAGGTGGAGAATAAGATATGGAGGGAGAGTGTTGTTAGAAGGGAGGGTCGTAGGGCGGTGCCTCCATATTCTAGTTCTGGTAGGGGTGGAGGCCCCAGTGATTTGAAGAGGAAGACCCTTGGGGCTTCGATCGCTCCTGGTTCTGATAGGAGAGGTCGGGGTACCCAGGGTGGCCGTCAGGGAGGCGGTGATACATGGAGGACCTACCCAAAGTGCACGAGATGCAAGAGATGCCATCCAAGCGAGTGTCGGGCTAAGGCCTGCTATGTGTGCGGGGTGGTGGGATACCTCAGGAAGGATTGCCCAACAGTGAAGAAGGGAGAGACAGGGAAGGTGGACAGCTTGACTCCAACTCGAGTGTTCACCCTGATGCAGGCGGAGGCCGAGGCTAGTCCCTCGGTAGTGACAGGTCAGCTTTCTAGTACTGGCATTCCTTTTAACTGTGTTGATTGATTCTGGTGCTACGCATTCATTTGTATCTGATAAGGTGATTGATAGACTGTGTAGACCTAGTGAGTATAGTACTTCAGGGTTTGGGACTATTTTGCCTATAGGACAACTGGTAGTATCTAGGAGGTTGATTAGAGCACCGCCAGTGATAGTTGATGGTAGGGAGTTATCAATAGACTTGATTGCGTTGAGTATGGAGGATTTTGATATGATTTTAGGTATGGATTGGCTGGTTAGATATGGAGCTACCATTGACCGCGGGAAGAAGATGGTGACTTTTGAGCCAGAGGGCGAGGTTCCCTTCGTTTTTGTGGGAGCGATGCATGGACCCCGCGTACCCAGGATATCTGCATTAAGAGCCAGAGATTTGTTATAGGGTGGATGTATAGGCTTTCTGGCTAGTGTGGTGGATACCACCAGAGTTTCACCAGTTGGACCGGAGGAGACCGGATTGGTTTGCGAGTTCTTGGATGTGTTTCCTAAGGATTTGCCTGGGTTGCCGCTGTGTAGAGAGATTCAATTTGTCATTGAGTTAGCACCAGGGACAGAGCCAGTGTCGAGGGCACCATATAGAATGGCACCGGCGGAACTGAAAGAATTAAAGATACAGTTGCAGGAACTTCTAGATTTGGGGTTCATCAGGCCTAGCTACTCACCATGGGGTGCTCCAGTTTTGTTTGTGAAGAAGAAGGACGGGACTTTGAGAATGTGCATCGACTACCGAGAGTTGAACAAGTTAACTATTAAGAATAAGTATCCCCTACCAAGGATTGATGACTTGTTCGATCAGCTGCAGGGTAAGACTGTGTTCTCAAAGATTGATCTTCGATCTGGTTATCACCAGCTGAGGATCAAGGATGAGGACATACCTAAGACGGCCTTCCGAACGCGGTATGGGCACTATGAGTTCTTGGTCATGTCTTTTGGTTTGACCAATGCCCCAGCAACCTTTATGGATCTAATGAACAGGGTGTTCAAGGATTTCTTAGATCAGTTCGTTATTGTCTTCATTGATGACATCTTGGTGTATTCTAGTTCAGAGGCAGAGCATGAGCTTCATCTTCGACAGGTTCTTCAGAGGTTGAGGGAGCATCGGTTGTACGCCAAGTTTAAGAAGTGTGAATTTTGGTTACCCAAAGTGACATTCCTTGGACATATCGTAGGTGCAGATGGGATTAAGGTGGATCAATCTAAGGTAGAGGTGGTTAGGGATTGGCCGAGGCCAAGGAATGCCTCGGAGGTGCGGAGTTTCCTTGGGTTGGCAGGTTACTACAGACGATTTGTAGAAGGCTTTTCGAAGATAGCAGCATCGATGATAGAATTGACACGAAAGAATCTGAAGTTTATCTGGTTAGACAAGTGTGAAGACAGTTTCCAAGAGTTGAAGCGACGACTTATTACAGCGCCAATGTTGAGTCTTCCTTCAGGGGAAGGGAAGTTTGTTGTTTACTGTGATGCATCGAGGTTGGGCTTAGGCTGTGTGTTGATGCAGAATGAGAGGGTTATAGCTTATGCATCACGACAGTTGAAGGAGTATGAGCAACGGTATCCTACCCATGATTTGGAGCTAGCAGCAGTTGTTTTTGCACTAAAGATTTGGCGACACTACCTGTATGGAGAGAAGTGCGAGGTATACACTGACCATAAGAGCCTGAAGTATTTCTTCACACAGAAGGACCTGAATATGAGATAGAGGCGTTGGCTGGAGTTGGTAAAGGATTATGATTGTGATATTCTTTACCATCCGGGGAAAGCCAATGTGGTGGCGGATGCATTGAGCCGCAGAGGTCCAGGTCAGCTATATAGTTCTATTCAGATCTCAAGGGAGTTAGCTGATGAGATGGTTAGAGCAGGGATAGAGTTGGTGGTAGGACGGTTGGCTAATATTACTCTGCAGTCGACTCTGCTAGAGCGGATCAGAGAAGGGAAGTTGGCAGACGCTCAGTTACAGAGGGTTAGAGATGATGTCTTAGCGGGAGTAGCTAAGGACTATTTTGTTTCTGAGGTTGGATTACTTCGGTATCAGGGGCGGATTTGTGTTCCAGCTGATGGGGGGATCAGACAAGAGATACTGGATAAGTCTCATACAACACCGTACTCACTTCATCCGGGTACCACGAAGATGTACCAGGATCTGCAAACTTTGTATTGGTGGCCCGGGATGAAGAAGGATGTGGTAGAGTACGTTGCCAGATGCTTAACCTTTCAGCAGGTGAAAGCTGAGCACCAGCGACCAGCAGGGTTGCTTAACCCTTTGGGTATTCCTGAATGGAAATGGGAGGACATTACTATGGATTTTGTGTGAGGTTTACCCAGGACAGTAGGACTTCATGACTCAGTGTGGGTGATAGTGGATAGATACACCAAGTCAGCTCATTTCTTTCCAGTGAGGTCGACATATACTGTGAATCAGTATGTTGAGTTGTATGTGAGGGAGATCTTACGTCTCCATGGGGTTCCTAAGTCTATAGTATCAGACCAGGATCCTATTTTCACTTCCAAGTTTTGGGGTGGTTTGCAGAAAGCTTTGGGAACTCAGTTGAAGTTCAGTATAGCCTTTCATCCTCAGACTGATGGACAGTTTGAGAGGACGATCCAGGTGTTGGAGGATATGCTCAGAGCATGTGTGATTGATTTTGAGGGTTCATGGAGTAAGTATCTTCCGTTGATTGAATTTTCGTATAACAATAGTTATCAATCAATGATTGGAGTGGCTCCCTATGAGATGTTATATGGGAGGAAGTGTAGATCACCCATTCATTGGGATGAGATGGTTGAGAGGAGATATTTGGGGCCAGTTATGGTTCAGAAGACAAGTGAAGCTATAGAGAAGATCCGGGCTAGGATGCTCGCTTCTCAGAGCAGAAAGAAAAGCTACGCTGATCCTAAGCGTAGGGACGTGGAGTTCCAGGTTGGGGACCACGTTTTTCTCCGAGTTTCACCATTGCGAGGGGTGAGGAGGTTTGGAAAGAAGGGCAAGCTAAGCCCTAGATTCATTGGACCATTCGAGATTCTTGAAAGGGTTGGTCAGGTAGCTTACAGATTAGCCTTGCCACCGTCGTTGTCTGGAGTTCATGACGTGTTCCATGTCTCCATGCTTCGGAAGTATGTCTCAGATGTGACTCATGTGTTAAGGTATGAAGATTTGGAGTTACAGGCAGATTTGGCTTATGAGGAGCAACCAATTTAGATTCTGGATCGGAAAGATAAAGTATTGCGGAATAAGACGATTCCTCTGGTTAAAGTGTTGTGGAGGAATAGTAAGGTCGAGGAGGCGACTTGGGAGCTTGAGATAGCGATGCGGGATCAGTATCCCGAGTTGTTCAGGTAAATTTCGAGGACGAAATTCTCATTAGGAGGGGATAATTGTAACGACCCAAATTTGCTAATAAGGCTTAAGGGCCTTGATTAGTGTGCCTGGAGGGCATAATGGGAATTATGTGTGATTTTAATGAGTAAGATGCATGATTATGATTTAAAGCATGTTATATGACTACTTGAATATTTGAGATGCATGACTATGTGTATTAGTATGCATGTAGGCCCTGATTAGGTTAGAAGGGCATAACCGTAATTTTGGCCATTATGGGCATATCTGCTTTGATATATGTGATAATTGTCGAGACCACATTATTATGTGGATATATCTGTGATTTGTGACTCGAGACGATCCTAGTGAGCAAAGTAGCGAGAAAGTCATGGCGGGGATTTATACCGGGCTCGAGGAATATCATTGGTGATTAGCTAGGTATCGGGAATTAAGTGGTAAATATTGGCGACACTCGAGGAATTAGCGAGAATTGGGTAAAATGACTAAAATGCCCTTAAGTGGATTAAAGGGTTAGAAATAGAGGGGAGGGCATTAAGGTCATTTGACTTGCAAGGGATAGATATGCTGAGGCTTTATGCTAGTGGGAATTGTAGAAAGTAATAGAAGTCTGAAAGAAAAGAAGGAAGGAAAGAAAGAAAAGAGAAAAGGAAGGGAAAACAGAGTTGTATTCTCTTGGGTCGGTTTGTGGTTCTCTCACCACTTTTCTGGGGTTTTCTTGGAGCAAAGCTCAGAGGAGAGCTATGTTAGGCTAAGCATCAAGAATCCTAAGCTAGGATTGGAGAATTGGCAGAGGTTTAGCAGGAACACCCTAACACTTGAGGTAAGGTTCAATAGTTTCTTCAGTTTCTGGTTTTGTTCTTTTGAACTATGGTGCATAAGCTGAGTTTGATGGGAACTTTAGGGAATTCAGGCCAAAGGGTGAGGAAGAGCAAGCTAAGGGGGTGTAGAGGTTGTCTTGAAACTAAAACTCCATTAAAGGTATGAATTCTAAGCCTCTAACTCTGATGTTTCGACTAGTTTTGCTGAGTTTCTAAGCTTAGGGACAGCTATGGTGAATTTTGGGATTAGAGATGCATGTGATTGGGTTTTGAGTTTTTGGGGTGCTTGGGATGAGTGGAGTATGTTTATAAGGTTGTTTTTGAGGTTGGCAAAGGTTTGGAGAAGTTTTGGTTGAGTTTGGTTCAAGGAAATCGCAGGAAGAGGAATTTGGAGTTGGCCTGTCTGTGACTAGCACTACAGCGCTAACCTTTGGGCACTGTAGCGCTAGGCCATGCATGCTGAGGGGATTTTGCTTCTGTTTGTAGCGCTGTACCGCCCTCCTAAGAGCGCTGTAGCGCTGCCCTGTTTTCAGAAAGGGATTTTAGGGTTGTTTGCAAGGGTTTTTGACCAAGGGTTTGGGGTTTGATTCCACCACCTTGTTGGGTGGGACTAGGACTTCCCGGGGGCTTGGGATTGGCCCCGAGGCTAGGTTTTGGACTTGAGGATTGATGATGACTTTGGCCTATGGTTGTGTTTAGGTGAGCACTAGGGCTCGAGGGGGATCGTGCTCAAGGAGTCGAGGGATCAAAGCTAGTGTATCGAAAGGTAAGAAAACTGCACCCGGTTATATGTTTGTGATGGGACTAAGTGCTCCCGATATTTGTATCGTGTCAATGATGGTATTACTCCATGGGACATGTGAAAGCGGCCTAAGAGTGTCGTACATAATATTTGCGCACAGGGCGCGGCTTGGCCATTGGTAGTCGAGGACAGCTTAATATTCACTGAGCTCGGTTTAAGCGGGCCTGAGTCAATGG
The DNA here is from genome assembly GCF_963169125.1 of Humulus lupulus. Lineage (NCBI taxonomy): Eukaryota > Viridiplantae > Streptophyta > Magnoliopsida > Rosales > Cannabaceae > Humulus > Humulus lupulus. The sequence continues at coordinate 204,775,437 of NC_084793.1, forward strand.
GATAACGGAGGGAGCGGCCTGAGGGCGCTAGCCCTAGTTATCACCTATGAACTGATATATGATATGAGATGACATGTTAATGTGTTGAATACCTGATTATACTGAATGATTATATGGTTGAGAACTTGTGATGCGATATGAGATATTGATTTTTCTGTTGATTGCTTATGCTCTGTTGTTGTGTTTTCTTGCTGGGCCTTGGCTCACGGGTGCTACGTGGTGCAGGTAAAGGAAAAGGCAAGCTGGACCAACCCTGAGATGGAGGGCCGCGGGGTGAAATGTACATAGCCAGCTGTTCGATCACCATGGTTGAGGAGTGGATCAGGATGGGGCTTTCCTAACTATTTGTTTTGCCTTAATGGCTTGTTATTGTATCTAAACCTTATGACTTTTGTAAACGGTCTTTAAACTTATCATTTTTGGGATCCCGTGTAAACAGGAAATGTTTCTTAATGAAAATGTGGCTTTTGAGACCAAAACATTTTTACTCTAGTTCCTCTATAGTTTCAGTAACACGTTTTTAACTAAATGACTAGATTAGCAAGTCTAGCACATTATAAACACACAGTGTAGCAGTCTTGGCTATCCAGGGCGTTACACTTCGTGTCCTCCACTTCTTTCAGGAGCCATGGATGTTCCTTCAGGGGGACTGTGATCTCCTAGAGCTGAGCAAGTTCTATCTGGGCCCAGGCCAACCTTTCCTGAGTTTTCTTCATCTCAAGGGACCGCATCAGTACAAGGTCCCCAAGTCATTGATTGAGGGCCACAGTCTGTAAAATCAGAATATCAAGTCAGCCAAAAAGACAGAAATATAAACTGAACTTAGGCAGAAATAAAGAGACTTACCCTCTAGGAAGAGTGACGACTGGTAGCCACCAGCGCAACTTTATTATCGCTGCCATAACGGGCGAAGCTGCTAGCAGGCATCTCGCATAGGGATGTCGCTAGTCCCTACATGAGCTCTGTGCCGAGCGGTAGGGCCCTATCTCCTATTATCCCCGCAAGGAGAGGTTCTAGCTCTTCACGACAAGGAGGGATGATAGGTTTTTGGCCATTTCTCAGGCAAATAATCGGCTAGGAGTCGGGAGTTCTCATTGCCCTCCCCAATGCGGGCGTTGTAGTATTCGATGACCTCCCTGTGCAGCTCTGAGTCACCCCTTTCATAGTGCTCTGGGAAGATAACCAGCCAAGGCACCAGGGCTTGGGGGAGTTGGAAGGGATTTCCTTGCCTTTCCCAGAGAATCCCTCATCTTGGGGAGGAGGCCTCGAGGTCTATAACCTCATCAGCAGCTGTTGTACACGGGGCAGGCACCAGCAGAGCAGCGACAGCGGATGCTTTGGTAGTTGATGTGAATGCAGGCCTTGCTGGAGCTATCAAGGAATCTATCTCAGAAGGCCCCGTCACCCTCTGACGTTTCGACCATGCTACATCAGGACAGCCCATACTTTCTACAGAAAGGAAACAAACTGGTTACTCTCTAGAAAAGAAAGATAAACCACAACAGATAAAAGCATGAGACCAAGTATAAAAATCCTCGGGAGCCCCATCGTGATCAGGCTCCATGGAGTGGAGGGGAGAATGATCGAATTCGCGTACGAGTTAGCCCATCTCCCGCATTAGGTTGTTCTCTTACTGACAAAACCAAGAGACGTGCATGGTCGTCGTCTCGCCAAGAGGCACGAAGCCTTTAGGGTGCCTCTTCCTCCTTGGGTTGCAGAGAAACACGTTGATGAGGTACTAGTAGTCTTGATACTCCTCCTCGGACCAACGATGCTTCGAGACTTGGCTGCATTCAAGAAGAGAGGGAGAAAAGGATGAATGTTCGGGACTAGTTCCCTCCCTACATGCCTAGCATAATGAAGTATGATCGAAGATTTACCTTGAGGCATAGAAGATGACTCAATCCCCGCCTCGAGCTCCGCCTCAAGCTCCTTGTCTTCCTTCGCCTCCACGGCTACTTTGATGGCGAGGAAACTCTCTGCGTGCTCCTCGTGAAGGCGCTTCGTATTGATGTTGCGCCTTAGCCACCATGTACTCCAAGTGTAGCCTTGCCACATGCCGAGATTGCCTCGAATCCTAGAATTTGGTTAGGACCACCGAATTTACGCTCTGTCCCACCTACAACAGTCCATACTGTTGGAGATGGGCATCAGTGACGAGGAAGGGGAGCTCTAGCTCCTTGTTGCGAATGGACTCCATCACTCGAAGCCTTTCATAAAAATAGTCAACAAAGGGAGTGCGGCGATACGGACCTTATTAAGATGACATAGACATGGATGAGTCGGGAGCTAAATACTATGTTACAAACTTACGCGAGGACAGAAGCACTTACCAACTGTAGTGAAGTCCAGGAGTATAGTAGGATTGGTCCTCGTCGGAAATCCATCCACCCAAAAGAACTGTCCTTGTAGGCTTGAGCGTGATTCTCGTTGCCGCTCGGGGCATTGTAGCTTCTCCCTGGGATTGTGTGATTAATCAGGGTATAGTATCCCCCTTTTCCCCCCTTCTTTGAGCATTGTCGGAATCTGTAGATGAATAGTATTTCGGCAGGAGACGAGGTAGGCCAGTTTTGCCTTTTGTATAGAATGTAGAGCCCTCCTAGTACCCGATATCCATTCGGGGACAGTTGGAAGGGAGCTATGCCGATAAACTTAAGAAAGTCGACACAGTACTAATGCAGTGGCATGGCTGTACCCGCTTGGAGATAGGAGGCGATCCAAGGCCCGAGTGTAATGTCCCAAATTCCCTAATGTGGCTTAGTGCCTGGATTAGGGGGCCAGGAGAGCCATAATTGATTTAATATGTGATTATGTGATTATATGCATGATTATGTGAGTTATATTATTATATGATGATATTTGCATGCATGTGGGCCCACTTCTTATAAGAAGGGCATTTTCATAATTTTGGTCTATTGAGGGCATATTTGTATATTTGTGTGCATGCATGTGATATATGGGGGAAACCACATTGTTATGTGGATATGTTTGAGTGGTGTGAGACGATCCTAGGAAGCAAGTTAGCGGTTTTGTCATAACAAGGTCAATTATTGGGATATTGGGTAATGAGAATGATTATTTGATGATATGTTGGGAGTTAGTGAGATTATGAGGAAATTCTGGGATTTTGACTATTTTATCCTCAGGGGCGTTTTTGGGACCACGAGCATTGGGAATTACTTGAGGTTACTTAAGCTTGAAGTAACCTGTTAGAAAGAAATACGTTCAAGACATTTTTTCTCATTCTCTCGTTATCCTTTTTTATCGTTCGTCGAATTTTCAAAGGAAAATTGAGTTTTAGGACTTGGATTCAAGCAAGGATTGAGTTATAGCGATTCTAGGGAAGATTAAAAGCTGTTAGCTGGAGGATTTAGTTGGAAAATGACTAAATCAGAGGTAATCCAAGTTTAAGTTTTGAGTTTTTAAGCTTTGATTGGATTTATGTGTTGATGAGTTTTTGAGTTGTTTGAGCCTCGGGTTTCGATGGTTTTGGCCATTGGGATGTTTGGGAACTTTGTTTTTGGGATTTGGATATGTTTGGGTAGGTATTTGGAAGATTTTCAAATGGGAAAAAGAAGGTTTTAGCTGGGTTCCAGGTTGGGTCGCGGCCCTGTTCTTGGGCGTCGCTGCCCTGTTCTTGGGTGCCACGGCCCAAGCTTGACGAAGAGGAGAAGAGTGGCTGATGGGCATTAGGGCCGCAACGCCTAGTAGGTGGGCTGCGGCGTGAAGTGTAGACAGAATGAGGCAGGAGCCTCTGTCTGGAGGCGGGCCATGGCTCAGTGGTGTAGGGTTGCAACGCTTAAGGGCAGTTTTGACCAAAGTTGTGTTTTAATCATGGGAACTTAAACCTAAGGCCTCGAGGTCGATTCTACTATCTGGTTTATTAGGATTCAAGGTCCTGGGGCTAGGACTTGGACCGAGAATCTTTTATTACTCATTTTTTTATTGATGGGATTTCATATTTGGTTATGATTAGGTGACCACAAAGGACCTAAGGACAGGATCGTTCTCAAGGGTCGTTCTTTATTTATTTCGTGCTCAAACCTGAGGTAAGAAAACTGCACCCAGTATGTGACATACATGATTATTGATGAGGCATGTTAAGTGCTCTATATTTGGATATTGCTTGCATTGTAAATTCTTGATAACATTGCTTAGTTGTGAATGGCACTGACTTATTAGTCAGAAACGACAATGGTGTTTAGTACTGGTCGTGAAGCTCCGACTTCTCAGTCATGATCGGTAATAGTACTAAGCGCTGGTCGTATGGAATTGACTTATGAGTCAAGAGAGGCATTAGTGTATTGAACGCAGGCCGAAGTGATTAGATCTAATCAACATGAGCATTAAAGGCGTGACCGATCTATTAGTCGAAGAAAACTAAAGCGCTTGGCTAGTCTATGACTAGTTACTCAGAGCCAGGGCTAAAAGGCTCAGGTGACTTGATAGTCACAAGGCTTAGGGCGCAGGGCCCCAGAAATTCTTATTAGTCATCTATTTAGGGCGCAAGACCCCAGAATGATTCATTAGTCATATTTTCAGGGCATAGGGCCCCAGAATGACTTAATAGTCATCTATCCATGGCGTAGGACCCCAGAATGATTGAATATTCATCTATCCATGACGCAGGACTCCAAATTGACTTGATAGTCATCGTCTGATTAGGGCTGAAGCCCCAAAAGGGTTTCATGGTTATTTATTTTTATTGTATACATGCAGTAATAAGTTTTCTTACTGAGCCTTGGCTCACAGGTGCTAAGTGGTGCATGTAAAGGGAAAGAAAAGCTTACCCAACCTTTAGTGGAGAGCTTAGGTGGTGACGTGTACATATCTGACTGCTTGACCACCACGACCAAGGTGTTTCTCTGGGGAACTAGGGTTTAATCCGATTTTTGCCGCTTAGGTCGGCGGATTGTAACTTTTGAACTGAATTGACCATTTTGGATTGTAAACAACTTTGTTAACACTTTTATGGGATCCCATGTACAGTTTAATGTTTTAAATAAAGTATATCCATTCCTTTTGACTGAGATTTTCACCTTGGCCCATTGATAACACTTAGATGCACGTTTATGACCTCATGAATCGTTTAGCGAATTAAACACTATTTCACAGTGGGACAGTCTTGGCTAACCCGAAGTTACAACTTAGTATCAAAGCGTGCCAAGGTTTAGGGTTCCTCTAGACTGGCTGGGCATGTGGTTATGTGTTTAATTGATTAAATAGAATATAGACGCTTTATCTGCCTGCATGAGATACATTGATAAAGCTTGCCCTTGACTGCTGCATGATGAGCAAGAACGTGCTTATTAGCACTGATATTGCTAGAACATGATTATTAGCATAGGTAATTGTTAATTGTTAAGTGCTAAATGTTAACTGCTATGTTTATAAATTAACATGTTTGTTAGTATGATTGTGGAACATGGATGAGTATCTGCGTGATCTTGGACCGTGAGGCGGCAAGAGGTTTAGTTATCACTACCTTATTGGCCGCATTGATTATTACAGCAAGGTATAAGTTGATAGTATGCTTCAAAGGTAGATAGATTCATCAACTGGCCAGGAAGACTAGGGCCAGAATGATAGACAGGGTCAGGATAATGACCAGGGTCAGACCCCTTAGCCACCTCCTGATAACTGACAATAGTTGCTTGTTGACTTACAAGCCAGGGTAATGAGGCAGGAAGAAGAAATCTGTCTCCTGAGACAACAACAGGTTCCTGCAGGGAACATCTTGCCAAGGCACCACCTGTAGCAGTGCTAGCAGTTGAGCAGTTGCCATAGGCTGGAAGCAAATGGGAACCTCTTTATAAAAGGTTCAGGAAACAACACCCTCCAATTTATTAGGGTAGTGCAAATCTAGCTAAAGCTGAGCAATGGACGAGCATGGTTACCACCATCCTTGACTTTATGAGGGTGTCTGGTAATGAGCGGGTGGCTTGTGCCACATATATGTTTCGGGAGGATGGTCGAATTTAGTGGGAAGTGATATCCCAGACCAGGAATGTTAATGCCTTGATTTGGGAAGAGTTTCAGACCCTCTTCAATGAGAAATACTATAATGATGCCATCATGGCTGCAAAAGCTAAAGAGTTCAGCAAGATGTTTCAAGGAAGTTTGTCAGTGACTGAGTATGCTTTAAAGTTTGACAAACTGGCAAAGTTTGCAATGGAACTGGTGCCCACTGATGGGACCAGAAGAGGAGGTTTCTCCATAGGCTACAACCTTGGATAGCCCGTGATGTTCGTATTACCACTGTGTCTGGACTGACTACTTATGCACATGTGGTTGAGAAGGCACTCACAGCTGAGAGCACAGAGAACAAGATCTAGCGTGAAAATGCAGCCAGGAGAGACTTTAGGAGGGTGGGACCTCCATTTATTGGTTCAGGTAGGGGTGGAGGCCCCAATGATCAGAAGAGGAAGGCTCCTGATGCCTTCCCAGCTCCAGACCCTGATAGGAAACCACGTGTTATTACAATAGGCCACCAGGGCGGCAGTGAGGCCTGGAGGACTTTTCCTGAGTGCCCTAAATGCAAGAGGTGCCATCTAGGGAATTCTTAGGCAAGATCATGCTTCTTATGCAGAGTAGTGGGACATTTGAAGAAATATTTGTCCGAGTGTAAGAAAGGAAGAGCCAAGAAAGGCGGACAGCTCGGCCCCACTCGAGTGTTCGCATTGTCTAAGGCAGAAGTTGAGGCTTGTCCCTCAGTAGTCACAGGTCAGCTTTTTAGTGCTGGAATCCCTTATACTGTTTTGATTGATTCTAGTGCTACACATTCTTTTGTTGCTAGTAGAATTATTGATAAACTGTGTAGACCATGTGATTATTATGTTGTGGGGTTCGGGACCTTATTACCCATTGTGGAGTTAGTATTATCTAGAAGATGGGTTAGATCGTTGCCAGTTACAGTGGAGGGTAAAGACTAATCAGTTGATTTGATAGAGTTGGTTATGACAGACTTTGACATTATTATGGGCATGGATTGGTTGGTGAAGTATAGGGCAACCATAGATTGCAGAAGGAAGATAGTAACCTTTGAGCCTTAAGGTGATGATCCTTTTGTGTTTGTTGTCACTCTGCACGGACACCGTATACCTATGATATCTATTCTGAGGGCTAGAGATCTATTGAAAGGAGGTTTCATAGGATTCTTAGCTAGTGTGGTTGATACCACTCAGGTCATGCCAGTGAGACCAGAGGAGACCAGACTAGTCTGTGAGTTTCTGGATGTGTTTCCAGAAGATTTACCAGAGTTGCCATCACATAGAGAGATTGAATTTATGATTGAACTTGCACCAGGGATGGAGCCAATGTCTAGAGCACCTTACAGAATGGCCCCAACAGAATTAAAAGAACTGAAGGTACAGCTGCAGGAGCTGTTAGACTTAGGTTTTATCAGACCTAGTTTCTCACTGTGGGGTGCACCAGTTTTGTTTGTGAAGAAGAATGATGGTTCTCTGAGAATGTGTATTGATTACAGAGAACTGAACAAGTTAACAATCAAGAACAAGTATCCTCTGCCAAGGATAGATGATATGTTGATCAGTTGCAGAGTAAAAGGGTATTCTTAAAGATAGACCTTCTATCTGGTTATCGTCAGCTGAGGGTCACGAAGGGAGATATACCGAAGACTGATTTCCACACCAGATATGGACATTATGAGTTTTTAGTCATGTCCTTTGGATTGACTAATGCCCCAGATGCTTTTATGGATATGATGAATAAAGTGTTCAAAGATTATTTGGACCAATTTGTGATCATCTTCATTGATGATATTCTGGTTTATTCTCAGTCAGAGTCAGAACATGAGCAGCATCTGAGATTGGTTCTACAGAGACTGAGAGAACACATATTATTTTCAAAATTCAAGAAGTGTGAATTCTGGTTATCTCAGGTAACTTTCCTTGGGCACATTGTCAGTAAGGAGGGGATTAAGGTGGACCCATCCAGGATTGAGGCAATCAGGGATTGGCCAAGGCCAAAGAATGCTCAAAAGTTAGAAGTTTCCTTGGATTGGCAGGTTATTACAGGTGTTTCGTGGAAGGATTCTCAAAGATTGCCACTTCATTAACTGAGCTAGCACGCAAGAATCAGAAGTTTGTGAGGTCAGACAGGTGTGAGAACAACTTCCAAGAACTGAAACAGAGGTTGATTACAGCTCTAGTTCTGAGTCTTCCAACAGATCAAGAGAAGTTTGTGATATACTATGATGCCTCACATCAGGGTTTGGGTTGTGTTCTTATGCAGTCATGGAAGGTGATTGCTTATGCCTCACGTTAGTTGAAAGAGTATGAACAGGGGTACCCCACTCATGATTTAGAGTTGGCGACTATGGTATTTGCATTAAAGGTATGGAGACATTATCTTTATGGGGAAAAGTGTGAGATTTACACTACCACAATAGTTTGAAGTACTTTTTCACACAGAAACATCTAAATATGAGACAAAGGCGTTGGCTAGAGTTAGTAAAAGATTATGATTGTGAAATCTTGTATCATCTAGGAAAGGCCAACGTGGTGGTAGATGCTTTAAGCCGAAAGGGTCCGGGATAGATTTTCAGTGTGAGGCTGATATCCAGAGAGTTGGCAGAGGATATGGCCAGAGTTGGCATAGAGTTGCTGGTAGGCTAGTAAGCCAACATTACACTACAGTCTATGCTGTTGGAAAGAATAAAGGAATGTCAGTTAGGTGATCCATAACTAATAAAGATCATAGAGGATGTTTTAGCTGGAGTATCCAGAGATTATACACTGTCAGATATGGGCTTATTGAGAAACAAAGGTTGGATATGTGTTCTGATGGACACTGCTATGAGTTGGGAGATTCTGGATGAATCTCATACTATTCCTTACTCTTTGCATCCATGCACCACGAAGTTGTATCAGGATGTGAGGTCGCTGTATTGGTGGCCTGGGATGAAGAGGGATGTGATGGAATATGTGGCTAAGTGCTTGACATGTCAACAGGCCAAGGTTGAGCATCAGAGGCCAGCAGGGCTATTATAGCCTTTGGACATCCCATAGTGGAAATGGGAGGACATCACGATGGATTTTGTGGTGGGGTTACCCAAGACTGTGGGTCAACATGATTCAGTGTAGGTTATCGTGGATCGATATACCAAGTCAGCTCACTTCTTACCAGTGAGGACTACTTATACAGTTGAACAATATGTAGATCTCTATGCGAGAGAGATTGTGGCCCTTTATGGGGCACCGAGGTCGATTGTGTCAGATCGGGACCCCACATTCACCTCCAAATTCTGGGGAAGTTTACAGAGGGACATGGGTACACAGTTGAAGTTCAGTACTACTTATCATCCTCAAACAAATGAACAATCTAAGAGTACAAGATGTTAGAAGACATGTCGCGAGCATGTGTGTTGGACTTTGGTGGGTCCTGGAGTAAGTATCTACCTTTAATAGAGTTTTCCTACAACAACGGTTATCAGTTGACCATTGGGGTAGCTCTTTATGAGATGTTGTATGGTAGGAAATGCAGATATCTCATTCATTGGGATGAGACAGGAGAAAGGAGATACTTGGGTCCTGAGGCAGTTTAGAGGACCAATGAGGCCATTGAGAAGATTAGAACTTGGATGCTAGCTTCTCAAAGCAGACAGAAAAGTTAGGCTGATCCCAAACGCATGAATGTGGAGTTCTAAGTGGGAGACTATGTCTTCCTTAGAGTCTCGCCATGGAAAGGGGTGAAAAGATTTGATAAGAAGGACAATCTGAGCCCTAGATTTGTAGGTCCATTTGAGATCTTGGAGAGGATTGGTCAGGTGACCTATAGGTTGGATTTACCGCCGGCATTGTTGGCCATGCATAATGTATTTCATGTTTCGGCTCTTTGGCGGTGTGTGTCAGATGTGACTCATGTATTGAGTTACGAGGATCTAGAGATTGAGGGAGATCTCTACTATGAGGAACAACCAGTCCAGTTACTACACAGAAAGGACAATGTCCTGAGGAATAAAACTATACCTTTGGTTAAGGTATTGTGGAAGAACAACAAGGTCGAGGAAGAGACCTGGGAGTAGGAGTCAAATATGCACAGTCAGTATCCCGAGTTGTTCAAGTAAATTTCGAGGACGAAATTTCTATAAGGAGGAGATAGTTGTAATGGCCCAAATTCCCTAATGTGGCTTAGTGCCTAGATTAGGGGGCCAGGAGGGCCATAATTGATTTAATATTTGATTATATGCATGATTATGTGAGTTATATTATTATATGATGGTATTTGCAAGCATATGGGCTCACTTCTTATAAGAAGGGAATTTTCGTAATTTTGGTCCGTTGAGGGCATATTTGTATATTTGTGTGCTTGCATGTGATATATGGGGGAGACCACATTGTTATGTGGATATGTTTGAGCTATTTCCTAGGAAGCAAGTTAGTGGTTTTGTCAAAACAGGGTCAATTACCGGAATATTGGATAATGAGAATGATTATCTCATGATATATTGGGAGTTAGTGAGATTAGGAGGAAATTCTAGGAATTTTGACTATTTTATCGTCATGGGAATTTTTGGGACCCCGAGCATTGGGATTTACTTGAGGTTAATTAAGCTCAAAGTAACCCGTCAGAAATAAATACGTTCAAAACACTTTCTCTCTATCTCCCATTATCGTTTTTTACCGTTCGTTGCATTTTCGAAGGAAACTTGAGTATTAGGACTAGGATTTAAGCAAGGATTGAGTTATATCAATTCTAGGGAAGATTAGAAGCTGTTAGCCAGAGGATTTAGCTGGGAAACGACTAAATCGGAGGTAATCCAAGCTATTAAGGTGTGAGTTTTTGAGTTTATAAGCTTTGATTGGATTTTAAGTGTTGAAGAGTTGTTGAGTTGTTTGAGCCTCGTGTTTTGATGGTTTTGGGCCATTGGGATGTTTGGGAACTTTTTTTTTTGGGGGTATGGATATGTTTGGGTAGGTTTTTGGAAGATTTTTAAATGGGGAAAATGAAGGTTTTAGCAGGGTTCCAGCTTGGGCCACGGTCCTGTTCTTGGGCGCTGCGACCCAAGCTTGACGAAGAGGAGAAGAATGGCTGATGGGCATTAGGGCCGCAACGCCTGGTAGGAGGGTTGCGACACGAGGTGCAGGCAGACTGGGGCAGGGGCCTCTGTATGGAGGCGGGCCACGACTTAGGGGTGTGGGGCCACGACGCTTAAGGGCAGCTTTGACCACAATTGTGTTTTAATCGTGGGAACTCAAGCCTAAGGCCACAGGGTCGATTCTACTACCCCGTTTAGTAGGATTCGAGGTCCCCCGGCTAGGACTTGGTCCTAGAATCTTTTATTACTCATTTTTTTATTGATGGGTTTTCATATTTGGTTATGATTAGGTGATCGCTAAGGGCCTAAGGAAAGGATCGTTCTCAAGGGTCGTTCTTTATTTACGCGCTCGAACCTGAGGTATGAAAACTGCACCCATTATGTGACATACATGATTATTGATGAAGCACGTTGAGTGCTCTATATATGGATATTGGTTGCATTGTAAATGCATGGCAGCATTGCTTACTTGTGAATGACACTGACTTATTAGTCAGAAACGACAATGGTGTTTAGTACTGGTCGTGATGCTATGACTTATCAGTCTTGATCGGTAATAGTACTGAGTGTTGGTCGTATGGAATTGACTTATGAGTCAAGAGAGGCATTAGTGTATTGAACTCAGACCAAAATGATTAGATCTAAACAACATGAGCATCAAATGCTTGACCGATCTATTGGTCGAAGAAAACTAAAACGCTTGGCTAGTCTATGACTAGTTACTCAAAGCTAGGGCTAAAAGGCTCAGGTGACTTGATAGTCACATGGCTTAGGGCGCAGGACCCCAAAAAGACATACTAGTCATCTATTCAGGGTGTAGGAGCCCATGATGTTTCATTAGTCATCTTTTCAAGGCATGTGGCCCTAGAATGACTTAATAGTCATCTATACAGGGTGTAGGATCCCAGAATGATTGAATAATCATCTATCCAGGACATAGGACCCCAGATTGACTTGATAGTGATCATCTGATTAGGGTTGAAGCCATAGAATGGTTTCACGGTTATTTATTTATATTGTATACATGTAGTAACAAGTTTTCTTGCTGAGCCTTGGCTCATGGATGCTATGTGGTGCAGGTAAAGGGAAAGAAAAGCTTACCCAGCCTTGAGTGGAGAGCTTAGGTGGCGACGTGTACATATGCGACCACTTGACCACCACGGCCAAGGTGTTTCTAAGGGGAACTAGGGTTTAACCTTATTTTTGCCGCTTAGGTCGGGGGATTGTAACTTTTAACTGTAATGACCATTTTGGATTGTAAATCACTTTGTAAACACTTTTATGGGATCCCATGTACAGTTTAATGTTTTAAATAAAGTATATCTATTCCTTTTGACCGAGATTTTCACCCTGGCCCATTAATAACACTTAGATGCATGTTTATGACCTCATGACTCGTTTAGCGAGTTGAACACTATTTAAAGTACATAATGTGATGGTGTTGGCTAACTAGGGTGTACACCGAGTCCATGAATGCTCTCGTTCTCCCTTTTGTCCTCCCGAGTCAGGCGCACCAGTATTTCACCATCATCTACCCTATAGTTCTCAAGGATCCTCTAGAAGGCGCCTCAATGTCGTAGCTTACTCGGGATGTCTTCAGCCTCGAACCCTATGGCAAGATAAGGGGATTCTGACACCATCGGGCCCGCATTGGCCTCTTCCTCTGAGAGACCAGCTCTAAGAGGTCTCGTCGCCACCGACTCCGAGCTCTCCCGTACAGCTAAAGCATGGCTGCTACCTGCCACATGTTTCTCCTTCTCGGGGCATTGTCATGCTTCTTGGGCCATCTAGAGGATCTCGTTGTAAAAGGCGTAGACACCTTGTTGATGGAGCTGATGAAGCTCCTCGTACATCTAAAACAAACACCAAGCAGTTAATGCCTTGACCCAAAGAAAGCTACGCCAAAACGAGAACCCCTAAGACTACTGCTCAGGGAAAAGGGAAGGAAAGAAAAACTAATGACATTGGAGTGTCCTTGGAGCCAGACACCTGGCGCCGGAGACACCACCAGAAAAGATGAACACCATCAGAGATGATGAACATTACCGAAATCTGGAAATTTTACAGATTTCGGTCGAGGGTCCAGAATAACGAAAAGTGCCTCAGGACACCCCAAAACGTCTAAATAGGCCATTTACATCATTTTCGATGACAAATAAGGTAAAAACAACCTCTAAAAAACTTGAAAACAACTCCTAAGTCATCAAACATATACAAAAATAGAGTCACAGTTCAAAGACACTTACTCGAGATGAAGACTCGGATGGTGCTGAATTTAGTGGGAACTCTAAAGAATTACTTATTGTTTACCCAGAAGTAAGGAGATTCACGCCAATCGTCTAGAGTGACAAAAGAATCAGAAAGGATGAAAAGCCAGAGATGGTTTGGGAGGCTAAGAGAGGCTCGAGAGTAGAAAACACAGGAAATTTGAAATGAGCTAAAGTAATGTTGGAGAGTTGGTTCTCAACCTTTTATATACCCAATGCTTGGGGGCAAAGTAAACTCACCTTGTCTGAAGGATTACCTAGGATAAAGGTACTCGAGATCCCAAAGGGCCAAGATCCCAAAGGCCATGGATTGTGATCATTATCATTGGAAAAGGAAATCCTCAAGTACAGGCTGAAAGGACACCTAGGGTACAAAATATGTTTCGGGTCGCGGACCTGACCCTTCATTAATTGCACGGATTGATGGGCCCAACAATAGGGGCTTAGCACGTGGCAAGAAATCTTGTAATGCTGTCAGAAGAAGTTCAAACATTTCCATTCGAGGACTATTTGATTAATCCCAAGTCTCCATTGTCCAAGGATGAATAGAGACTATGGGGGCAAATGTTGTCCGTGTTTTCACCAAAGTACACGTGGCAATCCAAAACTGGTGTGGGTAGGGCACGTGCAAAGGAACTATGATTTTTCGTGTGAGACCACACCCCGAGGGTCAGTCCTCGGAGGGCAGATGTCTCGACTAAAGGCCGCGTCCCTCGGATATAGAGCATGGACATCTCTCTTAGGCCATGCCCCGAGGACATGTTAGTAGTCCTCGAGCTCTTTATAACATTTGCCTTTCAGGTCTAGGACCTTGTCTGCGGGACCTAGAAGGCTAGCTAGGTGTCAACTAGTGCAGGTTTGCAGCGTCAGAGGATCATTTGACAACCTTTTTGGTGATCCGTTCACAATTTTGTCAATTGTATGACTCGACAATTCGCACTCCCACTATGCCGCCTAACAAGGAAATACATGCAGCATGCCCTGACAGTGCCAGAGGCATGTTCCCCATAAAGTAGGTAACTTTCTGCAATGCGCCCTGTGTTTATTGCCTAGGATGTGGTCTCCAGTTAATGTAGCCCAATGCATCAAAACACTTTCTCTCTTTCTCCCGTTATCCCTTTTTACCGTTCGTCGCATTTTCGAAGGAAACTGGAGTTTTAGGACTCATATTCAAGCAAGGATCGAGTTATAGCGATTCTAGGGAAGATTAGAAGCTGTTAGCCAGAGGATTTAGTTGGGAAACAACTCAATCAGAGGTAATCCAAGCTTTAAGTTTTGAGTTTTTGAGTTTCTAAGATTTGATAGGATTTTATGTGTTGATGAGTTTTTGAGTTGTTTGAGCCTTGGGTTTTGATGGTTTTGGGCCATTGGGATGTTTGGGAACTTTGTTTTTGGGATTTGGATATGTTTGGGTAGGATTTTGGAATATTTTTAAATGGGAAAAATGAATGTTTTAGCTGGGTTCCAAGTTAGGTTGCGGCCCTGTTCTTGGGCGCTGCGACCCAAGCTTGACAAAGAGGAAAAGAGTGGCTAATGGGCATTATGGTCACGAGGCCTGGTAGGATGGGCCGCAGTGGAAGGTGTAGGCAGACTGGGGCAGGGGCCTCTGTCTGGAGGTGGGCCGTGGCTCAGGGGTGTGGGGTCGCGATGCTTAAGGGCACTTTTGACCAAAGTTGTGTTTTAATCGTGGGAACTCAAACCTAAGTCCTCGGTGTAACGCCTTACTGCCTTAGAGTCGTCACTAAGTGAGTTTTAAAATGTGCAACTAACTCGCTAATCGAGGTTTTAGGACAAAAGTGTAATTAAACCATAATCAGAGTCATAAACTTGAAAATAAACCTTTCATTGAAAATTATAAAACGTTTAACATTTGGGATCCCAAAAACATTGTTTAGAAATAATTACAACCCAAAATATAACCAGTGTCGACTAAACGATAAAATTTAAGTTTAGTACAATCATCCCCCAAAAGCACCCCTGGCCGTGGCAGCCAGGCAGACCAGACATGTACGCACCGCTCATCACGCTCATCATACTCAAGGTTGATCGACTTTCCCCTTGCCTTTACCTGCACCATAGAGCACTTGTGAGCCGAAGCCCAGCAAGAAAACCCTCGCAAGCAGATAATATATGCACATCAAATACTTAACATAAAATCAAGCCTTTATCAGGCTATACACATACGACCATGCCATCCCAGGCGCTTTACCAGGCCCTGGGTTCACAGTCTATACCATAAGGATATCCCAGGTATCCCTTGGGGTCTCGCCCTGGCAACTCGCACTCCGCGTGCTAAACGCTACTCCCGGCCCCTTGTCGTTCTCGACCTTCGCCGTTTCTGGTCTTCTCCATTCCCGGCCTTCTCTGTTCCATCATTAATATACACACATAATATAACTAAACAGATATTTAAACACACATAAATTCAGTCAAAGGGCCACGCCCTGCAACACAGTCATATAGGGTCGAGCCCTGCAACACAAGCTCTATGGGAACAATAGTTTTCTTACCTGTGTCCCGAGCTTTCCAAGCACCGATGTCACGAGCACTGTTCCCTAGTTTGAGCCTCGCTGAAACCCTAGTCACAACGCATTAACAATTTCCACCCATCAAGTTCTAATCCACTAAATAGCTTTAGATTATGGTTCTAGCCTCCGGGACATTGAATTCTATCAATCCGGGTGATAAAATCCATCCCGAGCCTTAACTATTGAATTCCCGAGCCTAGAACCTATTAAAAACCCAAAAAAGCACTAAGCGCCGCGGCCCTAAGATCCCATGCCGCAGCCCTAAGCTCAACCAGAGGCTCAGCCTCTTTTCTGCCAACACGCGTCGCCGCCCTACTATAGGGCGCCGCGGCGCGCCCCTTCTATCAGGCCACCATTGTTCTAAAGGGTTGCGGCTCAGCAAGAACAGGGTCGCGACCCGACCCTTCAAACCCAGAAAATTCCTCCATTTTTTCTCCTAAAACCAAACCAATTATAAAAATCAACCTAACAATCCAAACTGTCAACACAGAAGTTATTCTATGGATTAAACAACAAAACACAACAGGTATTCAAGCTTAAAACCTCATCAAACCCATAGATGATTCCTTACCCGCACACATGCAATATTCTAACATTTTAACAAAAAAACCAACTGCAATTCAACACAACTCAACATGTTAAAGAAGCTTACCTTGGACAGAAATGGATCACCAAGTCAATTCTCTAAGCTCAAAGCCTCTAGCTTCCAAAATCCCAGCTGAATTTTCCCTAGTCTTTGAGTAATTCTCCAAGGTTTTCCCCTAGCTTCCAAAGAAGAGTAGACAAAAAGAGAGATAGAGAAGAGGGCATGGTTGGTTTAGAGCTTTCTGTGGGTTTTCCCATATTTTTTTTATTTAACTTAAGTCTATAAGGTTACCTCAAGGCTCGGGGTACCAAAAACGTCCCCAAGGGCAAAATGGTAAATTTCCCCAATATTCCCTCCTAGGCATTCTAACCTCAAATATATCTCCAAATATTTATTTCCATAACCCGATAACCCCATAAAATGTCTAATACCCAAAATACCCCTCGACTCATCCCAAGTCGGATTTTCAACCCCGTTATGACTTTCTAGCTAACTACTCCCTAGAACTGTCTCGGGTCGTGCAACACAGATATATCACAAGTATTTCACAATTGGGTCGTTACACTCAGGGTCGATTCTACTACCCGGTTTAGTAGGATTCGAGGTACCGGGGCCAGGACTTGGTCCGGGATTATTTTATTACTCATTTTTTTTATTTATGGGTTTTCATATTTGGTTATGATTAGGTGACCGCTAAGGGCCTAAGGACACGATTGTTCTCAAGGGTCTTCTCTATTTATTTCACGCTCGAACCTGAGGTAAGAAAAATGCACCCAATATGTGACATGCATGATTATTGACGAGGCATGTTGAGTGCTCTATATATGGATATTGGTTGCATTGTAAATGCCTGACAGCAGTGCTTACTTGTGAATGGCTCTGACTTATTACTCAAAAACGGCAATGGTGTTTAGTACTGGTCGTCAAGCTCTAACTTATTAGTCATGATCGGTAATAGTATTGAGCGCTGGTCGTATGGAATTGACTTATGAGTTAAGAAAGGCATTGGTGTATTTAACGCAGGCCGAAATGATTAGATCTAATCAACATGAGCATTAAGTGCTTGATCGATCTATTGGTCAAAGAAAACTAAAGCGCTTGGCTAGTCTATGACTAGTTACTCAGAGCTAGGGCTAAAAGGCTCAGGTGACTTGATAGTCAAATGCATAGAGTGCATGTCCCCAGAAAGACTTATTAGTCATCTATTCAGAGCGCAGGACCCCAGGATGTTTCATTAGTCATCTTTTCAAGGCATGGGGCCTAGAACGACTTAATAGTCATCTATCTAGGGCAAAGGACCCCAGAATGATTGAATAGTCATCTATCCAGGACACAAGATCCTAGATTGACTTGATAGTCATCATCTGATTAGGGTTGAAGCCCTAGAATGGTTTCACGGTTATTTATTTATATTGTATACATGCAATATTTCTTGCTGAGCCTTGGTTCATGGGTGCTATGTGGTGTAGGTAAAGGGAAAGAAAAGCTTACCCAGCCTTGAGTAGAGAGCTTAGGTGGAGACGTGTACATATGCGGCCGGTTGACCACCACGACCAAGGTGTTTCTCAGGGAACTAGGGTTTAACCCTATTTTTGCCGCTTAAGTCAACGAATTGTAACTTTTGAACAGTAATGACCATTTTGGATTTGTAAACAACTTTGTAAACACTTTTATGGGATCCCATGTACAGTTTAATATTTTAAATAAAGTATATCCATTCCTTTTGACTGAGATTTTCACTCTGTCCCATTAATAACACTTAGATGTACATTTATTACCTCATGACTCATTTAGCAAGTTAAACACTTTTTAAAGTACACAGTGTGACAGTCTTGGCTAACCAGGGCGTTACACCGAGCCCATGAATGCTCTCGTTCGCCCTTTCGTCCTCCTAAGTCAGGCGCACCAGTATTTCACCATCATCTACCCCGTAGTTGTCAAGGATCCTTTGCAAGGCGTCTCTATGTCGTAGCTTACTCGGAATGTCTTTGGCCTCAAACCTTATGGCAGGATAAGGGGATTCTTATGGCATCAGGCTCGCATTGGCCTCTTCCTCCTAGAGACCAACTCTGAGAAGTCTCGTCGCGCATTAATTGCACGGATTGATTTGCCCAACAATAGGGGCTCAGCACGTGGCAAGAAATCTCGTAGTGATGTCAGAAGAAGTTTAACGTTTCCATCCGAGGACTATTCGATTTCTCCTCAGTTTTAAGTCTCCACTATCCGAGGACGAATAAAGACTTGGGGGGCAAATGTAGTCCGTGTTTTCACCAAAGGACACGTGGCAATCCAAAACTGATGTGGGTAGGGCACGTGCCGAGGAGGCGTGCTTTTTCGAGTGAGACCACCCCCCAAGGGTCAGTCCTCGAAGGGTGGATGTCTCGGCTAAAGGCTGCATCCCTAGGATATAAGGCATGGATGTGTCTCTTAGGCCATGCCCCGAGGACTTGTTAGTATTCCTCAAGCTCTTTATATGCAGTTGCCTTTCAGGTCAAGGACCTTGTCCTCGAGACCTAGAAGCCTAGTCAGGTGTCAACCAATGCAGGTTTGCAGCGTCAGAGGATCGTCTAACAACCATTTTGGCGATCCGTCCACAATTTTGTCAATTGTATGACTTGATAATTCACACTCTCACTATGTCGCTTGACAATGAAATACATGCGGCATGCCCTGACAATGGCAAGGGCATGTTCCCCATAAAGTAGGTTACTTTCTGCAGTGGGCCCCGTGTTTATCGCCTGGGTCATGGTCTCTAATTAATGCAGTCCAATGCATTAAAGTAGTATTAATACCCCAATAACCGGGAGAATATGTATTAATTACAAATAATTAGCATTAATGACCCCAGCCTCTATAAATAGGGCTGTGATTCTCTTTGTAAAGAATTTTTAGTGAAAGATAGCCTTGTACTCAGAGCAATATAAAAGTTGCCTAAGAAAACTCCCATTGGAGATTGCCCTAGCAAGCTTCCAATCTCTTTAATACAGAGACTTGTGGACTATGGCTTTTTTTTAGCCTGAACCACGTAAATACTTCTTGTTGTTTATTTCTTTAATCTCTCATATTTAGGTTGATAGCGAAAAAGACAGTCAACAGATACATATATATAAATATAGGGAGCTTCTTTGGTAGGGATATTATTTTTACCCTTACTGGTAGAGGTGCATCTATTTTCGACTCCTAGAGAAATTATAACCCAATTTTTTTATACAATGGTTATAGCGGTCATCCCACCAATTTTAATTTTTTTTTTTAATAATTTAGGGTGCCGAAATCAGGGTTCAAATAATCTATTTTACTGGTGTAAAGAAAAATCAGGCACTTGTGCAATTGACTGTTTAAACCCTGATTTCGCCACTATAAATTATTCTGAATTTCTCGAAAACTAGTAGGATGTCTGTTATAACTACAATGTACACCGTTATATAAAAAAATTGGATTACAATTTCTTCATGTGTCAAAACAAAAATACCCCCACCTAAGAATTTTCTTATATTTATATATATTTAGGGAGTATTTTAGGTATGAGCATTACTTTTTCTCTTACGGTAGGGGCATTACTTTTTCCCTTACGGTAGGGGCATTACTTTTTCGACATTAGAGAAATTATAATCCAATTTTTTTTTATATGATGATGTACATTGTAGTTATAACATGTATCTCATCAATTTTTGAAAAATTCATAATAATTTACAGTGTCAAAAATATGATTCCAATAGTCTGTTTTACATGTATATAAAAAAAATAAGCACATGTGCAACTGATTATTTGAACCATGTTTTCATCATCATTAAATATTCAAAAAAATTTGAAACTTAGTGGAATATCTGTTATAATTATATTGTACATATAAAAAATTTGTTATAATTTATGTGAACACCATATAGGCCCTACCTATTTATATATATATATATATATATATTTGAGTGCACTCTTAATGGTTACTACCCATAGATGATTACTTTGATATTAACCATTGGATTAAGATCAATGGTCTATATTTATAGTTTTTATTTAAAATTTCTAAAAATAAATTATGTTTTTTTCAAATTTTTAGAAGAGTGACCTGATGACATGTCGGCCACATAATTATTAAATTAAATTTTTTTTAAAAATCTTATCTAAACATTAAATAGAAAATTTGCATTATAAATAAGCATTATATAAGTAACTTATCACTTTTGACCTTGACTAAGTTTAAAAGTAAATGTGACAATAAAAAAGGGGAAGGATCTTGTTTAAAATCACAAAAAAGCAACATTAATATAAAATATATTAATCATGTGGTTGGGGCGTTAATATATGTTATCACTGGCTAGCCGACTCTTTTTAGCATAATCATCCCAAACATTGAAAAAATAAAAAATAATAATAGTAAGGATAAAAGTATTTGACTTCAATGATGTCTCTTAATTATTTACATTTTAATAATATCTTGGATTATTGCCAATGTTGAATTTTCATCAGTTGATGAAAACTTTTCTGAGTTTTTTTTTTTTTTTACAAATTTTTATATACATGCAACAATATAATAAAATGTCTTAACCTATATTTGGTAGAGATAAAAGAAAATATGAGTGATAAAAAAATGTTAATGAGAAAGAAATTGTGAAGGGAATGAAAGAAAAATATAAATGAGTACGGGTGTGTAGAATTAATAAATAAAATTAAAATTGACCGCAGAAAATTGAATTTGATCTAAGTTTTGAAGATTTTAATGTGATTAGTTGATTGACGAATGATATGTGTAAAAATCCAATATAATCTACTAATCAGTTGTAAAAATTAAACATTCAACTAATAATTGGACAAGATAGAATATGTCTAAAATCATTGGATATGAACAATGAAATGAATTGGAAATGTTATTTATTTGATTTTAGATTAATGTTATTGTGGTAAAAATTATACTCTTACTTTTATAAAAATACAAGAGCCAACAATTACATATTTTTTGTTTTAATTAATTTTTATTATTATTATTATTAAATAATACAAAAAGTAATACTATGTGACAATGTAACTTTAGTAGCTAATGTAAAATTATTCAATACTATTTAGTAGTTAATGTAAAATTATAATTCTATTTGTTTCCAAAAAGAAAAATGGAGATTGATATATTTAATAGCCTCTAATAGACATTAAATGATAATTTATTCATTAGCATATCGTATATACATATAATATTTATTAAAAAATATTTTCCTTATTTTGAGTTTTTATTAAAAAAAATCAATATATTTTTAATAATAGGTTTTTTCTATAATTAAAAATTAAACAATAAAATATACATAAATGTTCATTTGAAATAAACTCACTTAATTTTTTTAACAAAAACAATAAAAAATATATTAAAAAAAATGTGACATTTTCTTTTTATATTCCAAATGTGACATTTTCTTATTGTAGAAAAATAAAATATATATAAGTTTCGAATATGAAAAAAATTTAATATTTTATTGTAGCTTCTATCTTTTAATTATTTTCATATATTACTAATATCTACCATATATTTTTAAAATGTAATTTATTCGTACTAACAAATAAAATAAAATAAAAAAAGAAAGTAAAATAAAATAAAATAAATATTTTTGTTATTTGATAAATGATATTTTAGCGATAAATGACATTTATGTTGTCACATATAGTTGTGAATTTTATTTTATATTAGCTTTATTGTAGTGTGTGTGATATTTATTTTATAAAAATAACTTTCTTAAATAAAATATAAAAATTTATGTTTTTTTGAAACTATTTTTAATTAAAATACAAAACATGACATTAATGTTGTTACATATAGTTACAAAAATGAGCTTATATTATACTATGTGTCACATTTTTTTTTTCTAAAAAATTAGTGGAAACTAGGGGTGAACATTTGACCCGAAAAACCCGCAAACCCGCTTGACCTGTAACACGAAAACCCAATTTTTTTGCAAAACCCGTCGACTTTGGGTGAAATCCAACCCGAACCCAACATGGTTCGGGTCGGGTTTTAAAATTGATGATACACGGGTTCGGGTTACACCCGAACATAACTAAAAATTCAAAAAAATTCGAAAAAATTAATGTTTTTTTTTAATTACTAAGGTCTAATTTGTAAAAAAAATCAACATTACCAAACTAACAACAAAGTTGAAAAAAAAAACATGTGAAAAACAAAAAAAAAAAATTTTAAAGTGTCAAAAAAATGGTATTTTTGAACTTTTTTTTTACCAAGGCCCATTTTTTGCCCAAAGCCCAATTTTGGACCAATCCCACCCAAAACCCGACCCGAAACCCGAAATCACCCCAAAATCTGAAAATTTCAGACCGGATTTGGTACCACTTTCCTCCACCCGAAACCCGAAAACCCAACCCATGTGCACCCCTAGTGAAAACAATAATATAAAAAAAATGAGCTTATAGGAGGTTTGATCAAGTCTTCAGGGCTATTAGGCGCACTTTGCGGGTGGTTGGGCGATTCCTGTGGACCGTTAATGGTGGGAGTAACTGCTTTCAGCCGAACTGGTATGTTTGCTTGTCATACCGAGTAGCTACTATCCTAGCAAGCGTACCGAGTAATGACTGTTATTCATTTGTCAAGCGTGCAACGTCAGACATGTCAATTTTTTAGGATAACACTTCTACATTCTTATTTAGTGCTCTTCATAATTAAGTTGACGAAAAACGTTGTCAACCGTTTGAAAAAAATTTAAATACCATATTATTTGTGACATTTTAATTTCTAATCCAATTTTTAATATTTCAACCCTTATAAAACTATTATATCAATTTCAAACATTTAAGTGAACTTTAAGAGTAGTAGTAAAATGATGGTCTGGTTGACAAGAGCTCGATCGAACTATTAGTGGTATTATTGGTGATCTCACTTACGGGACCTTGATAGGACGTTTTATTTTTTCTCCAATATTTTAATTTTGTGCAGGATAATATCTAAGTGTTACATCCAAGTTGTACCCTTTTACCCGTATAGGTGCAACGTCCAAGTCAATAGTGGTACGATTGTAGTATGTGGGACAAGACTGTTCATTTTGTATCCAATAGGTCTATTTTGTGCGAGAAGATGCATAAGTATGAAATCCATACATGTGACTTATTAAAGTCACTATTCTAACACTTTGACACAAACTGTCTTAGTCGCTAGTGGTATCTTTTGTATTGTGTGGGACACGAGCTTGATCGAACAACTCATTTTGTCTCCAATAAGTGTGTTTTGTGCAAGATAATGTTAAGGTGTCAAATTCATGTTATATGACTTATCAAATTTATTATGTTATCCATATGACCTAAATAGGTCATTTGTCTTACTCACTAGTGCTTAGCTTTGATGTACATAAAACCAGAGCTGTAAATACGGGCCGAGCTTTCTAGCACGGCACGAAACCGGCACGAGCCCGGGAGGCATGAGCACGACACGACACGAAAAAATATGGGCCTGGGCCAGGCACGACACGAATTGAAAATTGGCACGGCACGACACAACACGACATGGGCCTGAGCACGGCACGACACGAAAGCACGAACAAACTAGTCTGAAAGCACGACACGATAAAAAGCCTGATATTTTGACATTAATAAGCATAATAAATTTTTATTTGTCAATTATTAATAAATTAAAATGATAATAAAAGTCTTATTTTCTCAATTTTTATATTTTTATAATTATATTAATTTATTTTAAGATTTGTGAGTTAATTTTTTAGCATTTATTAGTAGGTATTAAAATTCTAATAATTATCTTTGATATAATTTTGTGTAAAATATTGTTAAAAAATATATAAAAATATCTAAAATTATAATTTAAACAAAGAAATTTATTTGGTTTGGTGGTAAGTCCATTAATGGTTAAAGAGGAGGTGGAGGGTTCAATTCTCCATCTTCACATTTTTTGGCAATAATAAAGTGGGCCGGCCCGAATAAGGAAAGTGGGTCGGCCCGACACGGCACGACATGGGCTGTGCTGGGCCTACTCTTTAAAAAATGGGCCGGCCCGGCCCGACCCGACCCGAATTTATCAGAGGCACGAAAATGTGGGCCGACCTCTACATAAGACATGGCCTAGATTTGAATACTATCTTCATATTTTATGGTTATGTCTCCAAAACTAATTTAACTTTTAGTTTAAAACCACCATTTTCAATTTATGATTGTTAATGTCCACTTACATTAGGTTTTGAGTGTACTTATTATTTAAAAAGTACAATAATTCTACTATGAAAGTCAGCTTTAGAATTTAATTTAACTAAAAAAAATTATATGTTTTTCGTTGACATTTCATAAAAGCCAATATCCAATATATGGAAATAATAAAAAGAAAGAAGCTACTATATAAAAAACTTATCATATTCCAAATTTATAAATATTGTTTATTTTTCTTTTATAAAAAAATGTCCTATTTGGAATATAATTAAAAATAAAAAAACTAAATGTAGTTTCTTATTGTAAAGTTAAAGTTTGAATTCCCAATATGTGTTTATTATCATCTAATAAACTTTAATACAAAATATATGTCATTTTTATTAGTCTCATAATAAAATTCATTTGAAGATTAAAAGTTACATTTTTTATTTAATATGATCACTAATTACAAAATTTGGCTATGATTAGCATTTAAATTTCAAATATTCAATCACCCATTTGTGTATGTATATTCAAAATTCAAAATGAGAAAAACATATTTATTAAAATAATAAATAAATTTCAAAGTTATTAATATTATATGAAAATAATTTAAAAAAAGCAACATTAACTTTTTGACTTTTTTCAAAACATTTTTATATTATTCGAAATTTATATATATTTTTTTAATTGTATATTAATCAAAACAATCATATTCAGAATATAAAGAGAAAAATCTATATTTAGTATTTTCAATAACTTTTCGAATTCCCGAAAACCAAATATATGTTTTGTTCTTATATAATAAAATTTTACATCCAATATATGACATTATTCTTTGTCTCATTAATTAATTAAGATGTTATGGCCTAGTTTGTTTGGTGTATTCAATATCATTTAGTAACTAATGAAAAATTATAATTCTCATTAATTAATTAAGATGTTATGGTCTAGTTTGTTTGGTGTATTCAATACCATTTAGTAATTAATGAAAAATTATAATTCTATTTATTTCCAAAAATATAAATGATAATTGATATATACATAAAAAAAAAATCAGTAGCATTGTATACAAATATAATATTCATTAAAAAGTCTTTTCATTATTTAGAATTTTAATTAAAAAAATCAATATATTTTTAATAGTAGTTTTTCTCCATAATAAAAAATTAAATAATAAAACATACTTAAATTTTCATTTTAAAAAAAATATCACTTAATTTTTTTTAACAAAAACAATATAAAATATATAAAAAAACCATATCACATATTTATATTTATAGAACATATTTTTTATTTTTACCATTCCAATAAAATTATTTTTGCAGTGACCAATAAAAAAACACAATTTATTTATATAATCATTGAAAAAATATTAGTGTCTTCATATTTTTTTTAAGAAAACAACCAAAGTCAAGAACAAAAAAAACATATAATACTTTTAAATATCTTTTCATTATTCATAAACCTCTCACAATAACGTACACTTCAAAAGTTTTATTTTATTTATTAATAATATTACAAAGATTTTAGATTTTATAATAATTAAAACTATTATAATCTCTATATATTGTGAGTATTTTTTATTTTACAATATCAATTAATTTATATTTTAGAATTTTATATCTTTTATCCCTCTATTTAAGATATATATTTTGCACCTTCAATTTTTTTAAGAAGCATCTTGAATTATGTTTTTATGGTATATTCAAATTAAATAGCATAAAATATGTTTATTGATTCACTTGTTATTTTTTTTGTAATAAATACTATTAGATTTTTCTTTAATGACCAACGAGTATTAAATAATCAAGTAATCTAGACCATCCAATCTAAAATAATTTAATGGTTCAAATTTAATGTAAAAATTGATTGGAAAACTGGTGTTTATAGAACCTATCCCTTTTTAGTTAATTATATATTATATAAAAAAAATCACATTTGAACTATAAAAAGAAAAAACTATATTTGGTATCTTATTGAAAAGTATACTTTTGAATTCCCAAAAAGTTAATATATGTGTTTTATTGTTATTAAATAAAACACTATTCTCTGCATCTTCATGGTTGGACCATATATGAACCTTAAGAACTAGCATTCTAGTTGTAAAGGAAAAGGAAAAAAAATATCATCCCATCGATTCTTAAGCTTTCCATGAGAAGAAAATCAGATATAATATAATGCCATTTAATGGACTGAAGGCCAAAACAGACAACAGAGTTTCAAACACAAGACAACCTTTTTCTCCATTCTACATTCTAGATCACAATGTACAGATAAAACAA
Organism: Humulus lupulus; assembly: GCF_963169125.1. NCBI lineage: Eukaryota > Viridiplantae > Streptophyta > Magnoliopsida > Rosales > Cannabaceae > Humulus > Humulus lupulus. The sequence goes on from NC_084793.1 coordinate 204,802,283, forward strand.
TTTCATGATACTATAACCAGTGGACCGTACTGATAACAATTTCTAGATCACAATGATGTGCTACTGCCATTACAAACAATGATTGGTAAAAATGTCTCCACAGGATAGCTAATTGGTAGCTTATGTAGCTGGATGGTGTCCCAGCTAATTGGTACCTTATGGTTCTATTAACTTGGATGGTGTCCCAGATAAAAGTTTTAGTGAAACAAATATCACAAACAAGCCCATGAAGCCGAGTACCAAAACAAATTAACTCTTCTGATGCACAAACAGACAAAACACAAGCATAAGTGACCGAATTAGGCTTCATATCACTCTCTCTCATTTTCAAGAAACTTTCAACACAATTTTTTACATAACCATTAATCATGACATTCCATAACACACTATCTCTTTGAGACATTTTATCAAACAATTCCCTAACCTTATAAATACAACCATTTTCAGCGTATAACTTAATCATAGAACTCCCCACAAACACATCTACCTCCAAACCCATCAATCAAACTCTCTCATGAACATATTTTGCCAAACTTACATTGTTCAAACCACCACAAGCTTTAATCACAGGAGGAAAAGTATACTTATCAGGCGAAGTCCCATAACCCAACATCTTAAAATAAAACCTCAAAGCATAATTAAACAAACCCATCATAGTAAACCCTCTACTCATCCAATTCCAAGGTGAGGCAAGACCCAACTCAAGGTAACGAAGCACATTCTTGGCATGTAAAAAGCTTCCACACAGAACATACATGCCCAAAAGCTTAGTACACAGAAGATTGTTTTTGGTGCTGAGTCCAGCGCCATCAACAACCAACTGAGCATGAACTTGCTTGCCTTGCCGAACAAGAGCATGGTCACACCAAGCTTGCAAGATTGGCACGTACCAGTCAGGTGGTAAGGCTATTTCGGTGCTTGGAAAGTTCATAAATGGTTTAAACACATTTGCGAAGTTGGTGTGTACTGATTTGAAGTGTGGTGGCGAAGTACAAAACAAGTGCTTGTGAAGTTGACATAAGGTTTTCTTGAACATAACAATGGCAGAAGTGTTCTTCTCACTTCAGTCTTCAGAATCACACTGCTTCTTCTTCTTCATCTTACAAGGGTATATATGTAAAATGACAATGATATGTATGTAAAATTAAAAAAGTCGATCAGCCTTAGACGACCATAAACCAAGATCATAGTAGTAAATTGGCCTGTCCAAAATTTCTGGTCTAAATCTGCTTTAGTCTAGTACAATGCCTCACCAGCAGACATATTTGACAGTACAAATAATCTTTCTTTGAAAACACTGTACATGATCATTCCATATATTACATGCACATTGTTACGTGTATGTATATAAAATCCTCAGGAACTAATTTGAGAATGGTTTAAAATTATGTCAATTTCTATATAAAGATTAATTATGGTAAAAAAAATAATAATAAATAAATGCAAAATTAATGTACCAAAAAAAAATTACTTGTTGGTGACTTGCTATACCAAGTCACCATATTGACACATCATCATAATTGTTAGTTCCAATCAATGGATAGTAACCATTGAGAAATCTTCCGTATATATTTATATTTATATATAGTGTGATTGGAATGCAGTTTATAATTTATATATGTAAATTCACACATGACAAGTTTTATTGCGTTAATGTTTTTGTTTTTACTATATACACGCTACCTTCTAAGATATTCCAATAATCACTACTTTAGTTTATTCTTCAATTGTTATATTTTTCTTTTCTGATAATGTCCTTTCTAGATTTACTGGGTTAAACATTGAGAATGATCATACGCTACATACTAAAATAAGTCACCCTTAATTAACTAGTGAGATATCTTTTGTTACTTCAACAAAATAAAATTATGACAAAACTATTCTTTTAATCGCAACAAAAAATTTATTGTCTGACAATATAATATTCAGTCACAATTAATTGATAATGTATATGTAGTCATTTGTTTTAACTAAAAATACATTTGGTCACTATAAGTTGTATTTCTTTTCCCAAATTTTTTAGCCATAGTTCATTTAATTATAACTTGATTATTATGGATTTTTTAGACACAATTGATTCGTTTTTACTCGAAAATTACGTTGCAACTAAAATTTTTCTTTAGTATGAACTACTAATTCCACACTTCAAAGTTCAATTATATATTTTTATATAGATATTACTTATTTAATTACCATTCATCCACATACATCAGTTTTTAATTTCTATTTTGAAATATATTAGAATTTCGCTTCGACACAATAATTAGTTACTATTTTTCTCTTTCAGAGTGGTAACCGGTTACTTTCCAATACTACAAAACAACACACTTGCTGCACATATGAATCCGGCATTAAGTTTATGATTTCTTACTATTTTGAAAGAAAATCGTTTGTGATTCATTCAGTTTTATTGTATCTAAGGGAAAAAGCAACCAAACACAAATTCTAATAAAATAATCGATATTGAGTTGAATTTTATATTTGGAAATTGATTTTTTCTGAAATTCAGAAAATATGACATAATAGCTTCTTTTTTTTTTTTCAATTTTAAGAGCAGTAAATTGTGTGGTATCTAGGAACAATATCGATCAATCTGTAGTTCTAGTGAAAGAAACAAAGCTTACAATCAATGGTGACTTAAATTTAGAAAACACGATACAGTAAATAGTTACCAGATTTTTAGGTACATAATGGTAATTAGGTACTAGTTTTCCAAAATTTAGAAACATGACACACTAATTAGTTATCTAGTCTTTTCAATTTTTAAAATAGTAACTGATTACAAATCTGTAACAAAACTAACAAAAAATGTAGGAACAACAACTGCCTAGTAATATTACAAATTATAATTTAGACCAAAAAGTGTCAAAACATTCAATGCAAGTAAGATAGCCCAACTTATGCCACCTCCACCGTCAATCCCATGAAAGAAAATGTAGGGGAAAATAACAACGACAAACAACCCAAATATCTCTTCTACATAATAAGTGTGTAGATAATGGAAATTCTTGGTTTTAACAGTTTTTTTTTTTTTTTTCCAATAACTTCAACAGAATATTCTTATATTTAACGTTAGTTGTAAACATGACTTAAATTTAAATAAAATTAATTAAATAAATTAAAATAAGATATTTTTGAGATATTTTATTATAATAATTATTTAAAAATAATAAAACCATATATTGTATAACTTAGATAAAATTTAATTGAACTTAAACTTAATATTATATTAAACATATAATATATAATATTTTGTTATCACTGTTGTTGACGCGGTTTTTCGTCAACAGTGAATTATGTATAAAATTGTGGCAGATTAATGCTTAATGATAAACCGTAATAAGGAAAATGACACTTAGAAATGCTAGAAACGAAATATCAAGAACACTCGTTCCTTTTTACGTGGTTCATATGCTAAAATCCCCCTAGTCCACGAGTCTGTATTATTACTGTATATCTCTCTATATTTTGACAGAGTATTTACATTACAAAGAAAAAACCCAATCCTTTACCCTATCCAAGACTTTGGTATTTATAGAAAAACAAGTCATGGATAGGCGTTGGGGCCATCACGTGAATCTAAATCCCTCCTGTGACTTATCTTGCACTAATGATAAATATTACAATTTATATTAAGGTATGATCTAATCATTAGGTAAAACTGATCATGGGTCGTCTGGCATAATCGGACATGTGATATCTGATCATGTACGTTTATGCTATACGTGTCCGAGAATTCAGAAATAAAAGGACATGTGATGTCTGATCACGCACGTTTATATAACGTATCCAGGTTTATAAAGATCTTTGGAAATGGCAGATCTCTAGCGTACCCCGAGCTGAGCTTAGCGTCAGCTCGTGCATATGGCTCTATTTTCATCAGCTCGTGCTTTTTACTTGGAGAATCATGTTGTCCTTGCTGAGGAAACATGAGCTTGTGGATCATCTTCAGTTCTTGGTTAGCCAGCTGTCCCGAGCTGTCGGAGGCTCGTGCTGAATTTTAGGACGTACATTTGCCCCCCAAATCCCTGCTGTTCTATGACGTCATTCTCTGACTTACACTGCAGGGACTTTTAAACTTCTGTTGCGATTATCCATGTTTTCCCATTACTTGAGTATTGGACACGTGGAATGCCGTGATTGGCGTCTGTTTGGGTTTTGAGGATTGCATTAATGGTCTGGCCAACTTTTTGCCGTCGTTTCGTCTTTCGAAACACTATCCTCAGATCTTGTATCGGTTTGATCAGACGATCCACGTCGCTTTATGCCTTTTACATATAAATAAGGTTGGCAATTTTTAGGACTCACCACCTTTCATTTGAAAATTTTCTACATCTTCTCTTTTTTGCATCTCCAACCTTTCTTCTTTTTCAGAAGGATCTAGAAACCCTCTATGGCAAAAAACCTCAGGAGACCCACTCGCTCAGGAGTCTTCCAGGAACTCTCCCTTGCAAAGTTTACCCTTCTCAACTGAAGAACATACTGTAAGTCTTTTGATTTTGTCGAATTTTTTTTTCTTTTACTGGTTTCTGGGTTTTCTTCCCTTTCCCTTTTTTTTTTTTTTTTTTATATATATGTCATGCTTATTTGCATTTCTCCGTAGTCTATATTAGATTATTCCCCGACTATTTTTGGCACATAGGCTTCGACTTAGGTTTATTGAGTAGGTCTTAAAACATCCCTAGAATTGTGATGTTCATAAAACTGGGTACTTTCAGGGCAAACCTGGGCAACTTACGGGGGATTTTAGGAAATACCCCCTCAAGATATAGAAGATGAAAGGTTTTTAGGGATCGAAACTAGGTTGCTTAGGGGCTACGTTTCTTGGATGGTTTTGCTATTCAAGAAGAAAAGTGGCTTGATTTTCTGACACACCTATCCCTAAACATCAGGGGCCTACTAGGAAACCTAGGCGCGTAGCATGGGTAGCGCGTGGCTGAGATTATCTCAGCTCGTGTATTAAAAACACCAGCCTTCCTTTGTGCTTTCTTGCCTTTATAAAAATTCTAGGTCATCTACTAAGTGATTCATCGTTCTTGTTCGCTAGGCGATTAGATGGCGCCAAAAAAGAACGTATCCAAAAAGAGTGCAGCTGGCTCATTATCCCACCAAACCAACAAGGGGAAAGAGGTCGCCGCAAAGTCCCCAATCCCCTAGTTCAGCCCCATGATGGAGAAGGAGGTCGTGGTCAGACCTGATGCCTTCTTCGAGGCAGAGAGAATAGCCTCCAAGATCATGACCCAGGGAAGGGTCAACAAAATAATGCTATCCCACAACATCGAGGTCGGGATTGGCGTCCTCATTGCCCGACCTCCATTTGAAGGGGAGCGAAGCTGCGTACCACTCTAGGACGACTTCGCGGCCTGGAGTTATGAGCACCTAAAGGCAGGGGCCTTCCTCCCCCTTGACCAATACTTCGCCGACTTCCTTAATTACGTGAAGCTGGCGCTGTTTCAGCTCCCCCGAAATTTGTACCGACTGCTAGCGGGGCTGAAGTACATTTTTCTAAAGCAGATGTGGGAGGTCCCCACTCCTGCAGATATTCTTTATTTCTTCTGCCTCAAGGCTAGCCCGGATCAACGGGGACGAGGTGACGGGTTCTTCTATCTGACCCGATTCCCGAACTCACCCGTAGTCATCGAGCTACCCAGCCATCCCAACAACTTTAAAGATCAATTCTTTATGTCGAACGGGTTTTGCAACTGTGAACACCGATATTTCAACCGACCTCGTAAGTCTTCTTTCCTTTCTTAGCTCGTGAAATTATTCTCTTTGTACTTAGAGTCTTCTCGCATGTATATTGACTGGAGTATCTTTGTGCAGCCATTTTTGCGAGGATGACCAAATCTGTTACCCTTGGGGGTCAATACGATACTTTGGCGGGGCTTCCGCCCAGTGAGAAGGACTACCGCCAACTCGTGTCTGATGAAACGATGTTGGCGTGTAAGCTAATTACTGAAGGCCAGACTTTGGCCTTGAGAAGAACTCAGGCCAACTTCCCGAGAGCCCGCGAGCTAGTGCCTATCCCCGAGGGGGGTGCTGAAGTCGACAAAGGCGAAGAGCAAGAAGAAATCGAGGTACCACTCGTGCAAAATAGGCGAGCTCCTGAGGCCACTCGAGACCCTGATGTGGAGCGAGCTTCATCGGGGAAGTAGCCGGCTCCTCCAACCAAGGTAACCCATACCCCTTTAGGGATTTAGATAGGGCTATCACTGACCTTAGGCTACTTAAGTTTAACCCAAAACAGCTCGTACACCACCACCACAATGACCTTGACAATAACATAACCTTGCTTCAGTGTGTGGATCATTTAGTTGTTCGCCACGACATGGGTCATTCTAAGGGAACTATAGTCATAGATAACACCCTATCCTTTAGGTCAGTCATTTTCGAAGAGTACGGGACCAACCTTAGGTCGTGGCCCTCCCTTCTCCAGGGTGTCTTTGCCCCTAGACTTAGGCAATATGTGGAGGAATTCGGCCCCGAGGTAGAACCTGAGCCTGAACCTCCCCTAATCTAAGAAGTTATAGACTTAGGCTCCCCTTCTCCTATAGCGGTTCCAAGGTCGGAGGTCATGGCAGTAGACTCCACCTCTAGCTCGGAGGGTAGGACTTCTTGTTATGCCATAAGCATGTATACATGTTTTATGTAGGCTAGTGATTCTGTATGTACATTAATGCCCTTTCCACTCTTTTTCAGGCAAGGAGATGGCAAAATTTGGGGCCCCTGACATCCGCGCGATTTTCCAGGAGGGAAAATCCAGCTCTAGGCTGCTTGTAAAGAAACCCCGGCCTACACCAAAGAAGATGCCTCCCGCTGCTGCGACTACCTCCATATCCCCGGCTAAGGGGAAAGGCCAGAGTTCGGCAGCTCCAGCTACTATAACTCAGGTGAAGAGAGGTCTGCTTGCACCTCCTCCCCGATTTCCCTCAGCCCCTGCTTGGGACCAGGTAGCACCAGCTGGTCCCCCAGCTCCAATGGTCCCCATCACCACCGTGCGCATCCTGGTCAATGCCTAGGACCTAGAGAAGATTCCAAACACCTTTCGAGGGACTATCTATGAGACATCGAACCACACGGTGGATCATTTTTACAAGGCCAACCCGAAGGACCTGAGGGTGATCGAGGAGAAAAGCCCGGAGAATGTTATGGAATCTGCGTTGGGGATGAACCTCACAGTAAGCCAACTTTCCTTAACCTAACATACTCTTTTGATTTTATCTTGGTATGTGCCTAACTTCTTTCTTACTTTTTGCAGGCGGTCTTGGCTCAGCACCGCAGTATAGCTCGGGCCAGGACCAGGAATGAAGAGCTTAAGGCCGAGCTCCAGATCGCTTAGGTCGCCCTAACTGCTGCCCAAGCTGCCCTCATAGCTGCTCAATAAAGTGAACTAGGTGCCAAAGTTGCCTCATTAGCAGCTCAAGACGGCGAGTAGACTGCAAAGGCTGCCTTAACGGCGACCCAAGAGGGCTAGCAGGCTGCAAAGGCTTCTTTGGCTGCCCTTCAAGCTGAGCTCGCGGAGGCCAAGGCCAAACAACTGGAGGTCGAGGCTACTACTAAGGAGGAAAAGGCGGCCTCGATATCTTCCATGGAGAGCATGCTGTATCATTGTTGGGCCTTCAACCAGGACGGCAACTTCTCCTTCCTGGTCTCCGAAGTGTGGGAGCCTTACCTAGAGAAGTTCAAGGCTCGGCTTCAACAAGAGCCACCGTCCGAGACCGGGGAGGCCTCTACCGCTGGCGAGCAGGAGATCGAGGAGGTGACGTCCTTAGAGCGCCCTGGAGGGTCCTAGTTTTCTTTTGTCTTCGTTTATCTTACATATTTTTTTGTTTTTTAAACATTTGCCGTTTTTGGCTTGGTATGAGGTTATTCTCCTCGAGACAATTTATTTATAATTCCAGTATCTACTTTTTTATCTATTCCTTGATTTTTTTTTCTTATGTTCATGACTTGTACATTCAAAATCTTACGAAATGACTCTTAGGTTGAGATAGATACTTTAATTTTGGTTGTGACCAAAATTGATGTTGATTTATATCCTACCTGCTAAGTATCAGGCCTTGAACCCAGTTGTATCCGGGATTTTGAATGTTCCACACTTAGTTTTCGTTAGGTTTTATCGCTATCCAGAGCTTCTGAGGAAGCCACTGGACCTTAAATTTTGCTAACTTCCATGTTTCGGACCTGGTTGTATCCATGATATTTAATTAAAACTTAGTTCGTGTTAGTTTTATTGACACCTCACGTTTTTAGAAAAAATACTGGTTAATCAATTCTACTAACTTCCATGTTTTGGACCTGGTTGTATCCAAGATTTTTAATTAAAACTTAGTTCGTGTTAGTTTTATTGACACCTCGTGTTTTTTAGAAAAAACACTGGTTAATCAATTTTACTAACTTCCAGGTTTTGGACCTGGTTGTATCCAAGATTTTTAATTAAAACTTAGTTCGTGTTAGTTTTATTGACACTTCGTGTTTTTTAGAAAAAACACTGGTTAATCAATTTTACTAACTTCCAAGTTTTCGACCTTCTCGGGTTACATGCCCTCCAAGTAATCAAAAAGTGAACTTTCTTGGTTGCTTTGGACAAACACTATCATCTAAATTAACACGTAGATGAAACTATATGAAATGACAAGAAATACACAATGGTTTTTTTCTCTCTTAAATTAAATGGCTTTTACAACTAAGCCTTACATAGACAGGTGATATGATCATTGATAATACTTCTTTAGGTCCAAGCATTCCAGGTCCGTGTAACTGTTTCTCCATTAAGCCGAGCCAATTTGAAGGTTCCCTCCTGTACGACCTCCACTATTTGATAGGGTCCTTCCCCGCTCGGACCCAAAGCACCGTCTTTGGGGTCCTTGCTTGCCAAAAAGACCCTTCGGAGTACCAGGTCGCCTAAACCAAAGATACGCCTCCTAACCTTTGAATTAAAATAACGAGTGATTTTTTGTTGGTAATGCGCGAGCTGTTGCTGCGAATCCTCTCATTTTTCATCAATTAGGTCGAGGGACGCACTAAGTAACTCAGAATTTCGCTCCTGGCTGAAGGTCGGGAGTCTGTGCGTGGTTATCTTTGTTTCGACGAGAAGGACGGCCTCATTTTCGAAAGTCAGGGAGAAAGGGGTGTGCCCCGTAGAAGTTCGGTGGGAGGTCTGGTACGCCCACAGTACCTGTGGGAGCTGCTCGGGCCAGACTCCCTTGGCCTCGTCTAACCTCTTCTTAAGGCTTGCTTTGAGGGTTTTATTCATGGCCCCAACCTGTCCATTAGCTTGCGGGTAGGCAACCGAAGAGAAAATTTTAATTATGTCGTGCATTTCACAGAACTCGGTGAAGAGGTCGCTATCAAACTAAGTCCCATAATCCGATACAATCTTTTTGGGCAGTCCGAATCAACAAACAATACTCTTGACTACAAAGTCGAGCACTCTTTTTGAGGTGATTGCCGCCAGGGGCTCAGCCTCTGCCCACTTCGTGAAATAATCAATGGCCACCACTGCATAGCGAACTCCTCCTTTTCCCGTGGGCAAAGCTCCAATTAAATCGATTCCCCAAACCGCGAATGGCCATGGGGATGAGATCATTTTCAGCTCGACTGGTGGAGCTCGGGCGACCTTGGCAAACCGCTGGCACTTGTCACACTTTCGAACATAGGAGATGGAATCCTTTGATAAAGTGGGCCAATAACATCCCTGCCTTAATATTTTTAAGGCCAAGTTTTTCCCCTAGCATGATCCCCACAGAAGCCTTCACGCACCTCCTGCAAAATAGTTTAGGCCTCCTCTCTCTGAACACATCGTAGAAGAGGTAAGGAATGGCCACGTCGGTACAGCGCCCCATCCACGATGGTATACCTTGGAGCCTGATAGAGTATCCTCCTCGCGTCTTTTTGCTCATCAGGCAACTTCCCTGTTGTAAGATGCTTTATTATGGGAGTCATCCAGGTCGGTCTGATGTCGATCATCTCGACCTCCATCGTGTTTTCTGCCACGCTTGGTCTTTCTAAGAATTCCACCTCTCGGCTTCCTTGGAGGTAGCGATTCTTGCCAAAGCATCAGCATTAGTGTTCTGTTCGCGAGGAATCTGCTCGACTAGGCCATATTCAAATTTTGATAGCTCATTCTTCACTTTGGCTAGGTAAGCCGCCATTTTTCCCCCCGCGCTTGGTATTCCCCAGACACTTGGTTTACCACAATCTGGGAATCGTTGTAGCATTGGACGGCCCTGACCTTCAACTCCTTCACCACTCTAAGCCCGGTCAATAAAGCTTTGTATTCGGCTTTGTTGTTGGACGCCTCGAACCCAAACCGCAGCGCGGAGTGGAAACAATGCCCTTCAGAAGATATCAAAATGATCCTAGCTCCGGACCCGTTATCATTAGATGAACCGTCCACGAAGATTCTCCACATCGCCTGCACCGTGTCTCCCAAAGGCTCATCTTGGAATCCAGTGCATTCAGCCATGAAAATCAGCCAGGGCTTGGATTTTGATCGTAGTCTATGGTATGTACAATATTTCAAACTGGCTGAGCTCGAATTCCCATTTCAAAGATATCCCGATGCCTCAGGTTTCTGCAGTACATGCCTTAAAGGTTGATTGGTCATGATGTGGATTGAATGGGATTGGAAATATGGCATAAGCTTCCTGGAGGCCGTAATAAGGTAGAACGCCATTTTTTCCATTGAGGGATACTGTGATTCAGCTCTGAGAAATCTTTTGCTTATATAATATACTGGCTTTTGAACTCAGTCCTCTTCCCGGACCAGCACGACACTAGCTGCATTTTCCGTAACAGCTAAATAAAGAAAAAGGGGCTCCCCCGCTGTTGGTTTAGACAATACTGGTGGCTCAGCCAAATGTGTTTTTAGATTGAGGAATGCCTGCTCGCACTCCTTAGTCCATTCAAACTTTTGTTTCCCCAGAGCAAGTTATAGAATGGAAAACACTTGTTAGTGGACTTAGAAATAAACCGATTAAGGGCTGCCACTCTTCCTGTCAGACTCTGGACATCTTTACGTGACCTGGGCGAAGGCATTTCTAGTAATGATCTGATTTTGTCAGGGTTCGCCTCTATCCCTCTGGTATTGACTATGAACCCCAGAAATTTTCCTGATGCCACTCCAAAAGTACACTTCTGGAGATTTAACCTCATGCTATATCTCCTTAGGATCTCAAAACATTCCTTCAGATCAGGAACATGGTCATCGGCAGTTTTTGACTTGACCAACATATCATCAACATACACTTCCATGTTTTTCCCGATCTGATCAGCGAACATTCTGTTGACCAATCTCTTGTAGGTAGCCCCAGTGTTCTTCAGTTCGAAGGGCATGACTTTATAACAGTAAACAATGGTTGGAGTCATAAAGCTAGTATGCTCCTAGTCCGCGGGGTTCATAGCAATCTGGTTATATCTAGAGTACGCATCCATGAAGGACATGAGCTCGTGTCCTGCGGTGGCATCCACCAATTGGTCAATCCTTGGCAATGGGAAGCAATCCTTGGGACAGGCTTTGTTTAAATCAGAGAAATCGATGCAGGTCCGCCATTTTCCATTTGGCTTTGGGACCAGGACAGGATTGGCGACCCAGATCGGGTATTTATCCACATGAATAAAACTGCATTTTAATAGCCGAGCTACTTCTTCTTCTAGGGCCTCAGCTCAGGTTGTACCCAGGCGTCTCTGTTTCTGGAACTTCACAGGTACGCTTTTGTCCAAGTTAAGGGTATGCATGATGACACTCGGGCTTATCCCTACCATGTCTTCATGAGACCAGGCGAAAACATCTAGAGCATCAAGGTTTTTCCCGAGCTTAACCACTCTCGAAGCATCTTTGGGATCGATGTTTACTTCTTCGAGTTCTTCAATTGTCTAGAGCTCGGATCTATCTATGCCTATTCGAAGATCAATATCATCACTCGGGGTGGTACCCCTGCCACTAGCTTACTGAGGTTCTTCCATCCCAGGATCAGTTCTTACTTCCTGGGATTCCTTGCCTCCATCATGTATGGCCATCACCCGGGTTGTGATTTTCCCTTCATGGAAATGCTATAGCATTCCCTGGCAGTAAACTGATCACCTCGGATAGTACATATTCCCGTAGATGAGGGGAATTTGATCACAAGGTGGCAGACAGATGTTATGGCTTCGAATGCCATCAGTATGGGTCGACCCAAGATTGCATTGGATACGGTCGGACAATCGACGACCACAAACTCGATAATCTTGGAAACAATTCATGGTCCCTCACCCAAGGTTATTACTAACTCAATCGTTCTGATAGCTGTCGATCCCTCGCCAAAAAACCCATACAGCATCATGGAGGTTGCCTTCAGCTCGATCACAAACAATCCCATTTTCTCTAGTGTGGACCTGAATAGCAGGTTCACAGAACTACCGTTATCCACTAGTGTCCTCCTAACTCTCTGATTGGCGAGCTGGACGGTTATGACCAGAGGATCGTTATGTGGGAACTGGACATGACTAGCATCTTCTTCAGTAAAACTGATTGGTTGTTTCTCCAATCATTGTTGCTTAGATAAACGCTGCTCCAGGACGAACTCAACTCCATTGTGAGACCTCAGCTCATTGATATATCTCTTCCGGGCACCTTTGCTCGTGCCTGCCAGATGAGGGCCTCCAGAGATGGTTGTTATCTCTCCCCTTGTTATCGGAGGAGGGGTATCCTGATTCACCTGAGTTTCGGTCTGATTTGTGGGGGCCTTCGGAGCTGATTGAATGTTTTGCCCAGCGAGCTGATTAGGAGTGATTCGATTCTGGGCATACTGAGCCAAAGGTCTAGCCCTGATGAGTGTCTCGATCTCATCCTTCAAGTGCCTGCAATCATTAGTGTTGTGACCAATGTCATTATGGAATCGACAAAATTTTGAAAGGTCTCTCTTCGCCCTTTTATTTTTTAGAGGCTCCGGCTTTTTCCACGGAAGGTGGGCAGAATTCGCCAAGAAAATGCGCTCTCTAGTATCCGTGAGGTCGGCATAAGTTTCATACATCAGTTTGAACTTCTCCATGGGCTTGTTTTTCTTTGAACCATTCTGGCCGCCCTCACCACTTCCCTTCCTCTTGCTACCTCCCCCTTGGTTATTCTGGGTAACGGTTTGAGCCATGGTTGCAACGTTCGTTACCACTCCAATGGGCTGGGCAAGGACTTGGCTGGTTCCTGCGATCGAAGATCGTGCCTCTTCCAAGTTGATCCACCTTTGAGCCCTGTTCAGGAACTCATCTACGGTGTTGACCCCCTTTCTTTGGATTTCCTTCCATAGGTCGCCCTCAACAAGAATTCATGTTCTCATCGCCATGAGCCTAGAACTTTCATCCGCGTCTCTAGCTCGCGCAGCAATATTGGCGAACCTACTCATATATGCTTTTAGAGCCTCTCCGAGCTGCTGCTTTACATTTGCAAGGGAGCCCGCCTTGATGCGAGCCGCTTGAGAGGCCTGGAATGCCCTCTTGAAGTCAGCGGAGAAACTCTTCCACGAGTTGATATAATGCTTTTTGTATTGCTTGAACCACTGCCTAGCCGGCCCGACCAGAGTCGAAGGGAATACTAGGCACCTTAACTCAGGTCCAATATTATGGGCCATCATCAGAGTATTGAACATTCCCAAGTGGTCGGACGAATCTCCATCTCCATCAAATTTTGATAAATGGGGCATCTTGAAACCTAGAGGGTATGTTGTTGCTGCGATGTTGGGGGCGGAGAGCTCGAGCTCATCCCCCGAGTCATATTCGTCTTTTTCATTCTCTGATAGGAGTCTTTACATCAGCTCCTCCATCTGGGCTAACCTCTCGAGGGTTTGGTCCTTGGTTCCCCAGGGCTGTTCAATAGCACCCATTCGATCGTACACGTTTGGCGGGTTATTGTCCCTCCAAGCTCGAGCTTGGTTTGGTGGGACATTCCCGTTATCACGTACTTCAGAAGGACTTCCCTCGTGGTGAGTGCTATTGATTCCATCGTGAGCGGGATTTCTCCTTTGTGAATACAGGCGATCTCGTAGATCGATCTGTGGATCAACTTGTGGGTTCTGAGCTGAACTCAGCTGATTTCTCAAATCTGCACTGATCCTATCACTTTGATGGCCCTCCGTCCAATAGCTTCCATTAAAGAAACTCAGAGCTTGCGTTCGAGGATGAGGATCTGGGATATTTTCGGGTGTTTGAGGGGCATAAGCAAGAGCAACGGGAGGAGGACTCCTCCTGCCGTTTCCGTAGGTAGGAATGTTTCGAGCAAAACGAGGTGGAGATGGATGCCTTATCGGCGATGGGGGATGCCTAATCGGCGAGGTGATTCTTGTCCCGTTAGGACGTACCAAGTTAGCCTATGGTCTCTCCGCTCCACCATTTCTAACTCCCTGTGCCTGGTGAGTTGACTGTGATGTAGGGGGTCAGCCAGAACATGCCGTCTTTGCGAGTTCGTCCTTGACCTTCTACGTGGGTTATCATGGGCGCTTCCAGGTGCATTCAACGGTGGCGCTGAACTCGGTGTTGAGGTTCTGACCGACCGGCTGATTTGCCGATGTGCCTTGGGAGGGCCATCAAATGGAATTTCTTGGTGATCTTGCGTCAAGGGCGCAGAACTCGGGGTTGAGGTTCTAACCGATCGACTTGGCCTAGGTCGACTATCTTGGCGGGACTTATGAGTCTCGCCTAGCCTCTTTCCGACGTTAACGTCTGTTGCAAGAGGGGGTAGTCGAGCCAAGACCTCCACAATTTGCTTGTTTGCTTTGGCTAGATGGCTCCTCAACTGCATGTTCTCCAACTCCACCGCAGTCAAGTAATCCGCGTTCGGATTCGGGAGTAGAGGCGCTGAACTTCCAGTGTCGTCGTGGCCCATCGGTTGCTTTCCTGACCGCTGTTGATTCTCTAGGTTTTGTTCGTTGGAAACAGCGGTATGGTGAGCCTCCTGCCCACCATGCTGATCTGTTTCGTTACCGTGCCTTGAACGAGTGACCACCATGATGAACTTTGTTCTGAATCTTTTACAATAGCACTAATTTGCAGCACTCAATGAAAGCACCAAACTGTTGACGCAGTTTTTTGTCAACAGTGAATTATGTATAAAGCTGTGATAGATTAGTACTTAATGATAAACCGTAATAAGGAAAATGACACTTAGAAATGCTAGAAACGAAATATCAAGAACACTCGTTCCTTTTTACGTGGTTCGGAGGCTAAAATCCCCTTAGTCCACGAGTCTGTATTATTACTGTATATCTCTCTATATTTTGACAGAGTATGTGCATTACAAAGAAAAAACCCATTCCTTTACCCTATCCAAGACCTTGGTATTTATAGAAAAACAAGTCATGTGTAGGCCTTGGGGCTATCACGTGAATCTAAATCCCTCTTGTGACCTGTCTTGCACTAATGTTAAATATTACAATTTATATTAAGGTATGGTCTAATCATTAGGTAAAACTGATCATGAGTCATTTGGCATAATCGGACATGTGATATCTGATCATGCACGTTTATGTTACGTGTCCGAGAATTCAGGGATAAACGAACATGTGATGTCTGATCACGCACGTTTATATAACATATCCAGGTATATAAAGATCTCTGGAAATGGCAGATCTCTAGCGTACCTCGAGCATATGGCTCTGTATTCATCAGCTCGTGCTTTTTACCTGGAGAATCATGCTTTCCTTGCTGAGGAAACACAAGCTTGTGGATCATCTTTAGTCCTTGGTTAGCCAGCTGTCCTAAGCTGTCTAGGAGGCTCGTGCTGAATATTAGGACGTACAACTATCAAATTCAGAAACTAGAACAAACTTAAACTTAAACAAAAATAAATAAATTAAAATAGGTTATTTTTAAGATATTTTATGATAATTAAAATAATTAAATCATATTTATTTAAAAATAATAAATGCATACATATTATTTTTTTTATCTTATAAATTTGTGTGATAGATTATTTTTTATCAAGTGATTAGAGCTCTTTTTCTTCATCAAAGGACATTGCAAGATACATTATAAACTAAAAATAGTTGATGCATGTATACTAATGTCTACACTATAACTTTTTCTATTCTTATTTCATTTCTATTATCAATTTCTTTTTAAATATTATTGTAATTTATTAATATATATATATATATCATGTAGCCATGTAAATATATATATATCTATGTCAATGTTGTGTTTATATGTCATATATGTAAAGATTATTTACATATATGACATCTAAACACAACATTGACATAGATATATATTTACATGGCTATATGACATATATATAAATTACAATAATATTTAAAAAGAAATTAATAATAAAAAATCATAGTGTAAAGTAGTATACATGCATAAATTATTTTTAATTTCTAATGTAACTCCAAATGTATTTTTGTGAATTTAATGAAGAAAAAGAGCTTCAATCATATTAATATTATACATGGATTTAAAATTTATGTTTGTTGCTATTTTTTTTTTGAAAAGAAATTTGTTTCTAGTTGATAGTAAATTATATTATGTTATATGTTTAATATGATATTATTCTAATACGTGAAGTTTAAGTTTAATTAAATTTTATTTAAGCTATAAAACATATAGTTTTATTACTTTTAAATAATCGTCATTGTAAATTATTTCAAAAATATCTTATTTTAATTTGTTTAATTATTTATTTATTTAATTTTATTTAAGTTTAAATCATATTTACAATCTATCGTTAAATATAAGAATATTTTAATATATATAAGAATATTCTGTTAAAATTAACGAAAAAAATTAAAAAAACCGTTAAAACAAAAAAATTTCGTTATCTACACACTTATTATTATAGATGAGATATCCATAAAAAATAGTGGCTGAAAAAAATCATCATCTAATTCCTAAAATATGAGAGAGTGAAGTAAATGGAAGAAAACATAAAGCAAAATTCCTAAACAGTTTGAGAAGAAGCATATTTTAGAAAGAAAAAAAAATAGAGATGACGGGTATGATGATGAGGATTAACTAAACGAAAAAGAATAAGGAAATAAATAAAATAAGAAAACTAATTATAATACTTCTTAAAAATAGCATGGAATTAAATCATATTACACAATAATATAGGATTGAAAATCTCATTTATTCAAATAAAAAAAGACACTTCTAAGACAATACTATTGATGCAATTTTTCATTGACAAAATACAAAGAGCAATTAAACTAGTAAATGCTGAAAATTAAAGATGAAGACAAAGATTTTACGTCGTTTAGTTGTTAAAATCCACATAATTTTTTAAAATAAAGTATTACTATCGGAGAAGATTATTTCACTATAAATTCTCTATTGCTTTTGATTTTTTTTTTTTTTAATAAAAGAGATACTTCCATTAATGAGAAATATCCTCAAAACAGAAGGTCAGTCATTCCCTCTGAAAATACAATCTGGGGAAGAATAAGATTGTCTAGCAACATGATGAGCAATCTTGTTCACATATGGTTTAACAAAAACAATAGACACATTGTTCAAAGAGTGGATTAAATCTTTACAATCATTAATTACCAAACCAAAAGGGATATCATGCATAGAGAACTTCTTATAGCTTGAACAACTCTTTGACAGCCGCCGGATTCTAAAGTTACCTGCGGCCAACTCTTTGTTTTTATCCAACTTAGTGCCTCTCTGACCCCAATAGCCTTAGCTACTTCAGGAGTCATTTCTCCAATCCTTTGTCGTCCATGAACCTCCAAAAGAGCCCCTGTGTGGTCACGAGCAACCCAACCCAAGCCCAAACGAACTACTCCTACTGCATATAGAAGAATCGACATTCACCTTAACCGTTTTTTCCTGTGACTTGGTCCAATGCTCACTGCCATCACCAGCAACAACTCTTCCAAGTGATGATTGTGTATCAAATTCTTGAGCATTAATCCATTGATCAAGGCATTGTTTAGCTAATACAACTATCTCAGCAGTTCCAAATGAGCTCATTTCTACTCTATTGCTTTTGAGTTTTGATGTACAGAATAATGAAAGCTTGCAAAATACAGTAATGAGTCTCCTATTTATAGTAAGAACTCTCTCAAATATCTCCTCCACAAAATCAGGAAGGAGTCATACTATTTTTTTATTTAACATACAGCTACAAAATACTTTTACATAAATATCTACTTCTGTATCAATTATGCCCATATTTGAATTCAAATTGTGAAAAGGTCGTAACATCATGAGATGACACCTCAACATGTCAACCTCCCTCTTAACACTTGGTAAACTTTCCATCGTCAGCTTTTAATCATCTTTAGCTAAGCGAGACATGATATTATACTTTTATGACCTATCACACTCGACCTATTGCTGAGGTAGCTCGAGCTGATACTGATCTACTCAACCTGTGGGTGATGTAGCTCGACATATAGTTGTTCCACTTGAGCTGTACACCATAAACACCTCAATACACACATTACAAACACCTTGAGTCTTCTATACCAACATCTCGAGAAGATTCCCGCCAAATGGCCCATCGAAATAACATAGGTCAAATTTTGAGTATAAGAAATACTTCTATACCTAAAAAAATCTCATATAAATGAAGAAAAAAATAGTAGGTGTAATTTCTTTAATATGAAATTTGGGATTTATTCTTCATTTTTGTCCAAATTTTCATTAGTCTAAACCTTATAAGTAATATAAACCAAAATGATGAAAATCATGTAATAATAAGTTGTTTGGTATGCGTATGGCTATATATCACCTTAAATTGTTCAACATAGCATGTAATATGTTAATTATGAATTATTGTATTTAGTTATTTTAATATTTTAAATTAAAATATAAAACCTACGTAGTTAAAAATACATTCAACCACAATGCATTTCCGTTTATATAAATTGAGTTATCCTACTTGAATTTCGTCTTTTTATTGATCATTAAATACAAGCTAAATTTGTTTTGCTTAACATTTATTATTATTTTTAATATTTTCAAAAGTTTTATATGCTAGGGAAATAATTTATTCATATTTTAATCAAGAAAATAAATAGAACTTTTTCATATATAAGTTTTCAACTTTATTCATATTATTCTATCCTGATATAAATACTTATCATTGTAATTATTTTGAACAATATAATATCCATTAATTTGTATCATCAATTTTATGAATATTATTGTATACTATATACTATTCTTATTATATTATTATTGTTTTAATATGTTATCTATTTACATAAATTTTTTATTTTTAATTTTCACCAAATCAAAGTATGATTTTTTTTCACATTACAGGTCATTTATTTTTCTTTCTAATTTATGATTTTATACTTTGTAATTAATTGTTTAAGCTATTACTATTATAATTAAATTGTTTTCTTCATTCACTATTTAAAAATTCCGTTTTATTAATATTTACCAAGTATAATATCAACAATTTTTTTTTATATATGGAACGGTTAAAGTTGTTGGAACAGGATATTAGCTTGTACAGGCAGACATAAATCTTGATGACACACTTTTACAAACTAATTAATCACAATGTAGGTAACAAAAAAAAGATAAAAACGAACACAGAATATTTTTAACATGGTTTGGATAAACCTAGTTTACAGGGCCACTGTTTTGACTGGTTAAATAAAATGTAAAAATTGTCTTACACAAGTTGGTGTAAAACAATAGAAAATGTTACACAATTATGAGTGAATTTAAAGTTTTTGTAGTTAGCATAAAAAATTGACCAATTTAGGTTTAAATTGATACTTCTTAGCCATCTAAATAAGTTTGAGAATTTTCATAGTGATTTAGGCATAAAAATAGAGGCCAAAACTAGAGGCTAGGTGACATGTCGACTGTTTTCGGAGACATGTCGCCCAAAATTCTCATTTGTGGGCTTCAGAAAGTGGTGACATGTTGCCTGTAGTATTTTGTGCAATGACGTGTCACGACTTTATTGGTGACACGTCGTGACCTAGTGAAGTGTTTTGACTCCAAAAAATATGTGTGTTTTTTTTTTTTCAATTTTAACACATTAGGAAACATATGTAGGACAGTGCTAACACTATATATAAGAGTTTTAAGAGTGCAAAGGCCTTGATGACGCTTTTGCGCTCTTTTTCTCTCTTTCTAAGATCAACATTTTTTTTCTAAGAAAGTCATTGAGAAATTGCTAGATTGTTGAGTTTCAAGTCTTATGGTAACACAATTCTCATTCTACTTTGAAGAAACTTCAAGAATTCATCTCTAAGTAGTTTGGAATAGAGAATTTGGACACATATTATTGTCTTGTGCAAACTTTTTCTTTTTGTGTGTTCTCCCAATAGTACATTATTGTGTTTGTGATTATTGTTGTTTTCTTTCTCCAATGTTGAATTGTTCTCTCATCCCAACAATCAAATTCTATAATTCATCTCTTGTGTTCTTCATCTATTCAACTATGGAGGAATATTCTTCTGTAGGGTTTTATGCCGTTATAAAACCATATTTCTTATGTAATTCATTCATCATCAATAAAGTAGTATAAATCATTTTGTTCAATCAAAATGCGTTGTTTACATGTTTTATTACATTATTAATTATTATTAATACAAACGTTTATAAAATCCCGAACATATGTATAGTTACAATTATAGTGACTCGGTCACAGTGGATTATAATTGTAATTATATGTTCAAAAACATTTTTTCCTAAGATTAAATCAGTACACTGGATTTTTACTGATATGGTAATCTACGATATGATCTACTTACACATTCGGGGTGTGATGTCTTATCCATGGCATTGACCAAGTAGATAAGATCAGATGTATTTTGCTACATTTGACTGGATCGATATTGATTATTGATAAGATAAGTAAGTATCGTTATTATCTAATCTAATCATATCACAATGTTAACCATAGGTCAATTCAATCTTAATTCTAAGTGATTAATATTCTGCTAATTGTATTATTCAAGTCTTTTGATTTGCTCGTTACCAACTTACCCTACGGACTAGCTCATACTTACATATTGGAGATTTGGTAGTATAATTGAATGAGAGTATTCATAGACACGAAATCTATAGCTTCTATTTAAGAAGAAAATGATGATTTTCATATAGCTTGGTTTAAGTGTTAAATGATAGAGTACTCATTTATGTAATTAAGTTTACGGAAATTTCATTTACAAGGAACTTAGTGGGAGTTAAGGATAAAATACCAATGAGGGATAAAACGGTAATTGCACCTGTCTCATTAGTAGATCATCTATAGATGATTGAATTATGGTTATGGTTATAACAATGGATAACGTATTTACATTTGATGTAAAGTGTTCTATGAATTCAAGAGTACAATTCTGAGTCTATAATGGAGTCACGATGAATTAATAAGGTAGTGAGATTATTTGTTATAAATAAACTCACAGTAACTTATTGGAGCTTGAGTTCATGGATCCATGGTCCTCATGCCATCTCTTATCAAAATGAACCTAGTAGACTTGAATGATTAACTTAATTATTAATTATAAAAATATCATATTGACAAGGTCAATGAAAATAAATAATGTTAAATTATTTATTGATATTTTGTGAGAAAAGAAATAGAAGAAAATTTGAGGTTTTTATTGCAAAGTCTCAAAAAGAGAGTATTATAGCCAATTGTGACAATTTTGTTAATATTGATAAATTGGTATTAATATTAATAAAATGAATTAAATAAAGGCCAAAATTATAATTGGTTAGTTTTGACAAGTATTTCATTAATTATAATTATTAGATAATTAAAATAAAATGGGTAACTAAAACCTATTTTATGTCCTAGCTAATCATCTATATATATTAGTGTTATAGAATGCATTAGGTCAGATGAATTTGACAAGGTAAAAATTCACTCCTAATATTCTACACCTAGCCGCCCACTCTCTCTTAGTTTTCTCTCTAGGAATTATCTTCTCATGTGTTGAGACTTGCCCACACAAACACTGGGTTGTTTTAGAGAAAGACTTGGAATATTGTGGTCTTATTTCAAAGCAGTTTGGATTCGTTGCAATACCTAGCATTCAACAAGGACAAAAGGTTAAGGAATCCAATGGATGTAGTCATTTTTCTGCTACGTATCTCGTAAGTACTCTAATGGTTCTATTATTGTATTTACGTGTCTCTGTAAAATTCACATGCTTGTAAGATTTTATGCTTGCTACTGTGTATATTGTTTTGGATATATATATATATATATATTTATAGGGAGCATGCATATAGACTTATATAAATAAGTTCCTACATCTTCATCAATCTCCGCTCTCAAATGCATGTTGCAAGATTTTGTGCGACTTGATTTCTTTGATGGTATTATGTAAAGTAGCATGACGAGATCAAGTTCCTTCTTACAACTCACAAAGTTTCCTATATTCTTGATTCGGATTTAAAGTTATTGCCAAATCCTATTGTGGAAGACCCCATTGAAGTGATTGCTACAAGGAAGAAGAAGGAGGAAGATGAGTTAATTAACATGTAGGGGTCACATATTCAACACATTGTCGAATCATCTTTATGATGTCTACACCAGTTATTCTAAGGAAATCTGGGAAGCTTTGAAGAAAAATACAAAGCGGAAGAAGAATGTACTAAGAAATTTCTTATTTCTCAATACATGGGCTTAATTTTGTTTTATGAAAATCATGTTCTCCCCTAAATTCATGAACTTCAAATTATTGTAAATAAGTTTTATAACTTGAAGATTGTGTTGTCAGCAGCCTCCTAGTTAGAGGGGTTATTGGAAGTGAAATTCCAATTTTATAGTAATACCAAGTACTTAAGTAGCCAATTTTTTAATTAAAAGTAGAAATAGAAAAAGTTGATTAAGCATATTCATAATTTAATAAGTTAGATAAATGAGGTGTTATATCAAATTGTTCGCATAATCCTAAGTAGTAAAATGAAAATGACACAAGTTGACTCATGCCAATAGCCTCCTACTCCATGGGGCCACACCCATAGATAAAACATGATTAGTAAGGATCTCAATAATACAACAGTACACTTGACTCATGCAAAGAAAGACACCCTCTATTCTTGAGCCACAAGTACTTTGTATAATTTCTTCAATTCCAATTTTCTACCAATCACCTTGATGCCTAAAACTCCCTTAAGCAAACAGTGATGAATCCTCTCCCAAAGATATTGTTTTCTTCCTCCCAAGGAAAGTCTTCCCAAATCTTCTCCTGAAGACCGGTCTCTTCTTCAATTCTAGTTCACATTATTCTTGAACTATTTTGCAAAGGTTTATACATTTCAAATGTAGTCTTTAACGTCCGGTTTCGAATTTTATAAGGATACTGACCATTAGAATTACTTGGTTACATTCTAGTGAGTCAACCAGTTAGTATTTTGGGTCATTTGACTCAAAGGACCAACTACTTCTCTTACTTCTTGCTTGAACTGCATATGATCGCCAAGATTTGTAGTTGCTCCAAAATGGTCTTCTAAGTTGCTTTCATGAAAGCAACCTTGTTAGTGAGCTGAGTGAGGTCAACTACTACACCAGGCTGCAAATGTGTTTTATCAAGATGATCCGAGGTAGAGATAGATACAGAAGGAATCTTCACCTTGTCTATAGGTTTCTTCATGGGACTAGCATAACTATCTTCCTTGAATTTGTGCATTGGAGCATAAGAGACTTTTCTAAGTGTTTGGAATCCAACTTCAGGGGATGTTCATTATGCAATATCTTGTAAATGAGAAAAGGATGGACCCATTTCAAATCCTGAATAATTTTAAGAATCCCAGAATGTCTATAAGATGGAACTTTTATCAAGGACGTTCTACTCTCATAAACTTTATGTCACAATCATTATCATCATAACAAAAATTTAAATTGGATGCTTGAAATGTATGTCCTATAGGTGGTAAAGGTGTTGGTTATTTGTTACATGTATGTGAGTGCAACGGAAGTGTAGTATCTTATAAAATAAAAAATTTAAATAAACAATTTATTTATTTATTCATGTTATAAATCTCACTCTAGCAACCATAACTAGAATAGGATTATCTCATGTATTTTGGTTCTAAGGAAAATTACATAAAGCATATAAACAACTTTATATCTCATGTAGCACATATCTAGGCATGGAACTCCTTATTCTTGAAAGTTTTCTTCCTGGAAATTTGTCTTCCAAGGAGTGTATTGCATAGTACAAAGAGGATGCATAGTACAAATAGAGAATTATGACAGCGACACTCCTCGTGTGCAAGCCTTGGTTGTGATTTGTTAAAGGAAGAAGAAGTTCAAAGTGGTGTTCTAAGCAAGGTTTTGAAGCTCCAAGAAGATTCAAGAAATTTTGTCTACATACTAGGGTTTCCATCATCTAACTCAATCTATTTTTGGTCTCTGTCAAGGATATTTTTGTGTAGATTCATTATTTTTAGGTGGTGTAAACTCACTCTCCCCCAATATTCTATTTCTTTATTATATGTGTAGAATAGGATTATCTCATGTATTTTTGTTCTAAGGAAAATTACATAAAACATATAAACAACTTTATATCTCATGTAGCGCATATCTAGGCATGGAACTCCTTATTCTTGAAAGTTTTCTTCCTGGCGATTTGTCTTCCAAGCAATGTATTGCATAGTACAAATAGAGAATTATGACAGCGACACTCCTCGTGTACAAGCCTTGGTTGTGATTTGTTAAAGGAAGAAGAAGTTCAAAGTGGTGTTCTAAGCAAGGTTTTGAAGCTCCAAGAAGATTCAAGAAATTTTGTCTACATACTAGGGTTTCCATCATGTAACTCAATCTATTGTTGGTCTCTGTCAATGATATTTTTGTGTAGATTCATTATTTTTAGGTGGTGTAATCTCACTCTCCCCCAATATTCTATTTCTCTATTATATGAGATACACCATCATGGAAGAATCTTCTTCATTTTCAACTTTGAAATACATGACTCAAGACTTTGTGAGATTGGATAGATTCGATGGGACTAACTTTGTCTGCTGGCAAGATAAGAGTAGGTTCTTGCTAACCACTCTCAAAGTGTTCTATGTCTTGGATAACACTACAAGAAAAAACAGTATTCATAACACTTAAAAACTGCTAACCGGGACTATTGATAGCACTTCTGAAAATGCTAACATAGCCCCTGTTATTAAAAGTCCAGTCTTTTCTATAACAGTTTTTGAATGTTATGTTCGATGTTATCTTAAACTATTCAATAACACATTTTTAGGTGCTATAATATTGAAATAATAACATTTAGATAGAGTTTTTGGTTATAAATTTGAAATTTAATCTTGTACTTTTTTCATAACACTTTTCAACTGTTACATTTGATTATTTTGATAACATTTTTAATTTGTTATATTATATAAACCATAACGATTTTTTACGCTTATAATATATTTCTAAATCATAACATATTAAAAGTCTAGTAATAAAATTTTGTTACTTTAGTGTGGATAATATATTTTAAATTTTATTTTCATAAGTATACTTATAAGGTTTTTTTTTTAATTAAAAGATTTTCATTATTGTATTTTGATAAAAAAAAATCAAAATTAATCATAAAATGTAATTCTCAATAGATTGATAAACCACAAGTATTACATTAATCAATAACTAATTCAAACCATGAATATGTCTAATTCATGAGATCTTAGTTCTAACTTAAATTTGAAAGCATAACATAATAAAGTTATATAATCTTGAACATTTTTTACTTTAAAAATGAAAAACAGAAACATTACAAAATACACAAAAGTAAACCATGCATGAAACTTGCTCCATCCTTCAATTCATCATCCAACCAAGTACTTGCTGCTGAAGTTGTTTGTTGCCATCTGAAGCTCTCTAAATTGAAATATCCTCAGGTTTCCAAGGCAAACCTCCTCATGATGTTGCTCTGAAATTTTTTAAAACACTGCAAAATTTAGTCAAATAAATAGCATGGTAATAGTTCAAAAGCTTGGCATCTATTACTCTCTAATCCAGTGAGTCAAAGAGACCTCTTCTATGCTCATATAAGTTGCATAATAATTACAAACTTTTCCACAAAAAATGAGCAAAATGAGAGCTGAATAAAATGACTAAAAATTAATCAAAAGAAAACAGAGAAAAACCATATACACACGTACATACCTACATACAATGTGTAGTGACTGAAACATATTAGTATTATATTTAACTAAATATCAATCCTAATATAGCTGAAACATGAAAGTTGGAAACTCCCAAAAAAGAAAAATGTATGAATAAAAGTTGTCACTATTGCACAAGAAAATGTTAGCATGTAGTCTTTCTTGATACTAGATATGATAATCAATTAGTGAACCTCAATCAGTAACATTAGCTGCAAAAATAGCTTAAGAAAAACTTGTTAAGATCTTACAAAGAGATTCAGAATGTGGTCTTTCATTGTATCAAATAAACAGCATTATCCCTTTCCACAAATATTCAAATAAGCAGCTATATTTTAGGCACAATTTTAGGACATTCATAAACAAAACGAATCTGATTGGCATGGAATGCATTTTGATTTACAGGACTAATGAATGACTTATGCAAAGCAAAACTCCATATCTTTATCAGTGTTTATATTTCATTAGCATAGCTGAAATTCCCAAATACCAAAACTAAACATGAATAGAAGATCTTGGGAAAAAGCAGAGAAACATTCCCACTTAAAATAAATTCAAAAAAAAATGTTAAACCAATAACCAATGATACATCATAATACATATCTTAATTAACCTGTCTTTTAACACCCAATTAATCAGACACTTTACAACAAGTTGTATAATCAGACACTTTTTGTACCACCAGACCAGGACCAACTAGGAAAGAAGGAACCTTGGAAAACTGGGCTAATAAATAAAGAAATAAAAAAGAATGGTCTAATGGAATAAAAAGTTTGAGAATTTTTCCTTTTGTTTTTTATTTTTTGTAAGAATGTGTAATACATATTAACATGACAGAACACAACCCTCAAAAGCTGCAAAGGCTGCAAAGTTAAAGCACAGGGTGAAAAAACAAGCTCCAAGGACCAGGACCAAGCATTTCATAATATTTTTTATCTTCACTAAGTAAAACAAAATGATTAGTGAACTTTTTTTTTAACAATGTTGGTCTCCAGAGCCTCAAGGTTTTCATTATCTTCATGCCATCATAAAACATATAGCGCATGGTATCCATAAGTCCTTAAATTTTCCTGTTCCTTTTTTTTATAAAAACTATTTCAATAAGAAAGCAGAACAAAGCTTCAGATGCAGGCTAAGAACCAAGATAAATAACATCCCAGAACATATGTTCTGTAAGTTGAGTAAAAATGTTTCAGATTAGAGAATAGTAAATTGAGTAATCTTCTTAATCTTTGTTGAAAAAAGACGGGGAAATGAGGGAGCCAAGAAGCCTAAATCGAAACAGGATTGGAAGCTATATTTTAGGCACAATTTTAGGACATTCATAAACAAAAATATTGAGCATAACAATACATTTTTGATATTTTGATTAACAAACAATCACTTTTTCAAAGAATAGTTGCAGGTGTGAAATTTGAATTTTTTTTGCATGAACTCAACAAATGTAACCAGTCTAGGACAGAGAAAAAAGAACTAAAGTGAGTTTAATGGGATGAGACAAAAACACACTAAAACAAAAACTAAAGAGAAAAAACACTTGCCCAAAAAGGAGCAACTCAATTGGAGTTAGACTTCTTAGTCAAAGCTGCTACTTGAGATATGAGTTGTATGCGTTTTATATGGGTGAATCTGATTCTATGGCTAATAATAAGAATGGAGAAGGTTCTTAATTATTCATCAAGAAGATTCTTGTTTTTTTTTTCTTTTTCTTTTTTCTTTTACATACTAGCTTATGTGAAAAAGAAATAGAGAGATATTATCTAATTGATTGATTTGAATTGTCGATAATGGAAGAAATAAAAGATGGAACATAGAAGGAAAAAAAATACACTATTATGGAAATCAATTATAGCTGCCATTAGATATTCCAATGCCAGAACAATCTAGGTCCTATCAGCCTGTATATTAAAAAAGAAAAAGATAAGCAGTAGTAATTTTTTTCCACAAAACAAACAATTAAATTACAAAATGAAAGAGAGAAAATCATATAGAAGAAGAGAATATTCTTACCAAATACTAGAATTCAATTCAGTATGATTATCATTCCATAAATGAACATTTTTTTTATTTTTTAACTTTCTTTACCGGTAAATACCATTTCCTAAAGAAAATTAAAAATTGGTGATGAATACTATGATGGATTGTCATGCCAAACCTCTTCATCAAAAACAAGAGCACCACTATCTTTTAGTCCATTAACACATTGTAATTTAGTGAAGTATGGATATATCACAAGAGAACATTACTATCATACGGCCATCAGGGCCGAGCACCATTGTTTATGAGCAAGAGCAGTATATAACAGTCTGAGATATTTGCTTACCGATCAATCAAATCTGCTGCTTCTGGGCTCATTTCATTAGGCACTCGAGGCCAAGGAATTTTACGATTAAGAATGTTATCGAATATTGTCTGAACAAAGAAAACCAAAATGTTAGAGCAGCCATGGAGTATATAAAAGTCGCAAATCACAATCAGAACTTTAAAATAATTATTTTATGGGAACACCACAACACAATAATAAATCCTCTTTTAAATGAATGAACAAATTCAATAATAATATCACCAAAGGCACACATTTATTTTTATTTTATTTAGTTTTTTACATTCTTTATTTTTATTAGAAACAAAATGTGCGTGCATTTTATATAGGAGTGTGTTTTTTTATAAGAAATGAATTTTATTAAAAAATTCATAGAACGTCTAGGAAGACGATGTCCCTGGAAGAGAAAACTCAAGGCACACTACCAAGGTAAGAATTATAAAAATTCCACTCCTTCACCAAATCTGATAATAGTACTATTTTAAACTCATTTACATCAACCATCCATAAAGCCACCAAATATTTAATGCTCTCCCATAAAAACTCAAAATCCTCTTGGCAACATATATATTTAAGAGAACAACCATAACTTAAAAAAAAACCTCGAACTTGTATTAACAATAGAGAATTAATACTAGAAAAATAAGTGAGACACACTAATAACTGTTCACTGAGATGCCAAACACCCTTACTTGTCTTCGGAGAATCAATTTTTTAATCTAAAAACAGAAAAAAAAAAAAAATAATAATTATTTAGTATTAACACCAAACAACTCACAACTTATGTGAGGCGAGTTGACAGTAAAAAAATGAAGAACTCTTCTCTTTCTTTGCAGCAAAGATGAGAGATTATATCATCATAGCCAAAAACTCTTCTCTTTCCATGACACACAAAATAAGTACTCATAATACTTATGAAAATCATATAACAAAATTATATATTTGAAACAATCATTTCTTTATCAGTTCCAGATTCTACTCAAGACCCCACAAGACCAGTGAAAAGATACGTAAAGAAAGTGCAATAAGCTTGTCCTTTGGCACCATAATCCAACAAACCAAAACGCAGAAAAAATGGAGAGGTTTATACAAGTTCAAAAGATTAAGTATAATAAATAACAAAAATGATACAACAAGAGCAAATCAAACAGAATGCAACAAACATCATCAATGATGGAATCTTGTAGAATCAACATGTTTACCTGAGGATGCTCTGCATTGAAGGGTGGAATACCAACAATCAGTTCAAACAAAATCACACCAACTGACCACCAATCGGCAGTTGTACCTGCAGGGGATGGTAAAACAAAGGATTAGTAATCCATCCATCTTAGTAACTGATCACCAAACACAAGAATCACAATCACAGTACAACATCATACAAGCTTACGGCCTTTAAACCTTATCCCAATACATCATAATGAATAACACAGAATGATCTCACTACATCATAATGGATAACAAACTTATCTCCCAGATAACTATACTATTCTAGGCCACTAAATTAATTGGAGTTTAGTAAAAATAAATTGAAGAAATTCAATGCACCTCAAACAGAAAGAGGACTATACAAACCATGTCCTATTCCCAATAGTATCTCTGGTGCCAAATAGTCAGGTGTGCCAACAGTAGAACGTTTCTTTCGTTTTTCTTGCTGATGCTCAGGCACAGATAACTCGGGCTCATCTTCCACCATTAGAGATGTGGTACTTACGGCTGGGCCGAATAAATCATCAGTACTGTTGATAAGACCAACCTTTGAGAGCCCAAAGTCGGTCAACTGTTAAGAAAATGAAGAAAGAGTTCAAATAAAAGCTTATCTTTTTTATTGTATTATTATTTTTTTAAATGAAGTAAATCTTTGGTAACAAGTGCAAAAAAGGAATTCCAAAAGATAAGGTGAGTATGACATGCACTTTCGGTACCATAACTAGGACTACTCAATATTGCGAGAATCAAAAGTAAAGCATTTAGAAGGCTATACGTCAGTGTGTAGAACACACACCTACATTCTAAGATGTGCAATAACAGAAACCAACTGGAAAAATTTGACTAAAAAGCATTTGCATACCACAAACAGAAAACCACTAAAGAAATAATTCCATGTATAAAATGGAAAGCATTTAGAGTGCTCATGCAGGGTGCAGTCACACCGCACAGCATGCAAGCTCATAACTGCTCACCCTCTTTTATTTTATTATGATTTTCATTTTGTGCAAATTCTCTTACAACATTTCCATAAAATCAAATTTTGTGTTGACAATGAGCATTGAAATTGTTTTAAAAAAATGTATACTCATCTGAATCAAAGGGAATTTTTTTTATAAGAAACACAATTATGTAATAGATAATCACTTATTTATTATTGAAGATGAGAAACAATATGACCTCAGGCCAAGCAAATGCATGGGACTTGTGAGTATTCAAATTGACAGGCATTCAGGATGTAAGCTTAAATCAATCAGGACTTATGAGTATTCAAATTGACAGGCATTCACAACTTCTTACATAATAACCTACTAATAGATGTAAAGTACATTAAATCAAGACCAATGTAGTTTTAACACTGGAGATGTGTATTCACTAGAACAGGACAGCCTAAAAACATACATAAATGCACTTGTGTGCACACTCCTAAAAACATGCCTGTGCCAGTGTAAAAGATATTTACCTTAATATGACCATCATGAGAAATTAATAAATTATCTGGCTTCAAATCACGATGAACCACACGAAGTGAATGTAAATATTCTAGTGCAAGCACCTGCCAACATAAAAGAACAAGCCTAAGCTGAGATACGGAGTTGAACAAAAACTAGCAGTGGAAGGTTTCAAAATAAGAAACAATGAACTTACCACTTCTGCTATATATACACGAGCAACATCTTCTTCTAAGCAGCCTAAATTTCTCAACAATGAATATGAATCCCCTCCATTTAAATACTCCATCACAAGGTACAAATTTTCTGGGCAAGTGAATGAATAGAAGAAGCGAACCTGATATATTAACAAAATGTAAGAGAAACATTTTTCTCTCAAGCAAAGGTTAATCTGTTAGCTAGATAGACCTGCTCACCACAAAGGGATTGCGAACTGAAATCAAAATATCACGTTCCGCCAAGATACTTTCAACTGCATTTTTCCGGATCATGTCAGCCTTTTTAAGAACCTGTGGCAGATAGCACAAATGAACAGTTGTTCAGTTCTTATTTAAGAAACATAAAGAACTACAAGGAGAGTTAACTGTGCAACATGTGAGAGACTCATGGGTTAAAAAGTGAGTAGATAAATATTCAGTAAATCCCTGTAATTTTCACAAAATCATTTAGTCCACATGCGTCACTGATTCAATCTAGTAAACTACCTGCTTTTTTCAAGCATGGAACTAAGTAGACAAAGAATTAAGTAGTGGCTTACAAAGGGAAAGCTGTCTAAGAACACGTAGCATAAAATAGATGAGAAACTATCAGGAAGATCAATATGATTCGCAGAAAAATAGTACAAAAAGATAAAAGAATTATGATCCTCATTATTTAAGAGAAATTAAAAAGAAACCTTTATGACAAAAAGGTCCCCTGTTGTTCTCTTTTTGGCCAGGAAAACCCGTCCAAAAGCCCCCCATGAGTATTTTAACATAAATAGATTAGAAAATTAAATATCTTTAAACCAGTATACAACCACAAACACTTAAGAATTTTTTTTTTTTGACATTTATCTATATCACTCTCTTGGAGGCATTTCAACAAACACATTATATGCAACCAAGAAAGCTTTATCATAAGCATCATTCGAATTTCCAACATTTAACTTCAAAGGCCAAAAATCTATTCTCTTCCCCTGTTTTATAACAACAAGAGGTTCTGACTAAAACACTTGAAAATCAACTTCTTCAAACCCAAAATATATCATATTCAAGTTCTAGAGATACCCTATTCAGAAAATTATTGGAGACCTGAACTGAAAAAAAAATTAGCTTGAAGACCCAAAATATGCCATTTACTCAGTATATATTATGTGTTTTATCATGTAGTCAGCATATCAAAAATATCAAATTAAGTGCATATATAGTTTATATTTAAACACTCAAGAAACACTGGAAAATTAACTTTTTCAAACCCAAAATTTATCAACTTAATTGAAAACAAAAAATATTTTACATTTAATCACACAACAAAACTTACTTCAATAATATCATAATCGAAACATCATCAATAGTTCTAGAATCAAATAAAAAAATACACATATAAATCCCAACGCAATATTTTTTATACATATAAAGAGAGATGGGTTGAGCTCACCTAGAGAGAGAGGGAGAGGGATAGATCGTTGTCCTCACAAAGCTCATCTATGGCATTGGTGGCAGCGGCTTTGAAGGAAAGCAGGGGCTTGCTGCTCAAATGGATAGATTGATCGAGATGAGAAGATTAGAGATTGAGAAACTATTGATGGAGAAAAGAGAGTGAGAGTGCAGCGTCCAACGGATGAGGAAGTCTGTTGAAAAAAGGCATTTGGTTTCAAGAACGGATATTAATTTGAAATCTGAAAAAAAAATGAAACATATACCTCACAGTCACCTGGGTTCTTGCTTCAATCCCTTCAATCCCTTCCATTGAGCAGCTGAAGCACACCATGACCACACCATTTCTGAAGCGATGAGCTCTTGTCCTTTTCCATCGCTGTGTATCTCTATAGCTAGCTAGAAGCAAGAACCCAGGTGAAGGGTGAGAGTGGGAGAAAGCCGACTGGAGAGTGGGAGAAACCCAGGAGAGAGACTCTGAGAGAAAGAAAGAGCGAGTGAGAGTGGGAGAAAGCCGACTGGAGAGTGGGAGAAACCCAGGAGAGAGACTCTGAGAGAAAGAAAGAGCGAGTGAGAGTGGGAGAGAGCCGACTGGAGTGTGTGAGAGAGAGAGGCAGCATGTAAAGGGTTTTAGTTTTTTTCTTTTTGTCATTTTCATTTGGCGCCCACTATATTTTCATTTGGTGCCTATTGCTTTACACTTAATAAAAAAATATTTTCTGTATCTTTTTTATTTGTATGTATCAATAACGTTTTGAATAATATGCTATATTTTGGTGTTATATTTGGTCAAAATTGTTGTAGTGTAAGGACCTAAATGCTATAGAACCTGCTAAAGAAGATGATACTCAAGAAGAAATCAAGCAAAGGAAGAAATGCGAAGAGGTTGAGTTGATATGTAGGGGTCATATTCTCAATGCACCATAAGACCGGTTGTATGATCTATACACCAACACAAATACCGCCAAGGAGATATGGGAAACTTTAGAGAAAAAGTACAATGCAGAAGAAGAAGGTACAAAGAAATTCCTCATTACTCAATACATGGAATTTAAGTTTTATGATATGAAACCCTTTCTTCCCCATATACATGAGCTACAAATTATTGTGAATAAGCTATTGTAACGACCCAAAAATGTTAACACTAATTTTGTGGAAATTAAACCATTTATACAATTAAAAAAGTCTCAAAAATCCGTATAAAAAAACTTTTCAACGTAATGTGTGCACACACAAAAAATATTTACATTAATAACTTTAAAAGCATTGTAGTAAACAAAAATAGTTTAAACATGATTAAAATAGTCATTTCAAATGATGTAGACTCCCAAAGGTCGGGCCACATGTACACTTTCGCAGGAAAACTCCGACTCTCATTGCTCCAACTTTTCCTTGCCCTTACCTACAACATGAACAACTAGGTAAGCAAAACGCTTAGTAAATCAGTCTAGCAACACAGACTAGAAAACAACAATAGGAACCATTAACCTAGTCACTGTCCTCACAGCATATAGCTTACCAAACTTAAGGTTTCAAATAAATCTGGGCCCTAACCAAACAATTCATGAATGCCTAAGTGTCCTGGAGGCAACCCCTCAACTTTAGCAAAAACTGAAAAACATAACCCTACAGAGAATTCCAGACCAGAGCACAAACATAATTAACATCCAATAATAAAATTGACCCTAGAATCCAATTCGGGAGTTGCCAAGTATCCTCTAGTAACTCAACTCAAACGCAATGGAGACTCAAGTCTCCACACTGATGTCTAAATCAGAAATCCCTCTCGAGGTTAACCATTGGTTACCTAGGGCACTTATGCTAATTTCAAACAAAACGAGGTTGGTGGATCCACACCATCTCATCGAAAACTCCTAGGTTTATTTGGCTCACTTACCTCTTGGCCAATTGTCACAGTAGCTAACCAAACCAATAATGCCAAGGAAAAAAATCATCTACACAATGACTGAGTAGGCAGAAACCGTCCGCGCTACAAATCAATTGGTGGAAGTCATCCACGCACTCATGAGCCAAGCAGAAATCTTCTACCCAATTATACAACAAGTGGAAACCGTCCACGTACTCATGAGGTAGGCCAATAATATTAAAGGCAGAAACTGTCTGCATAGTCATTAAATAGAATGAATATGTCCGCACTATAAGACAACAAGTGGAGACTGTCCACGTTAAAATCACATGTGGAGTGTAAGCATCGCCTAATCATTGCCTATAAATGAGCCATCTCTCTAAAACTAGTGTATAAGCCCTACTTGTAGAAGCAATACACTAGTTAATTCATGTTGCAGAAATATAAATCATAGACTGACTTACAAGTTGTCATTTGTTGTGCACGGGCAATCTTCCCACGGAGAATCTCACCTTGTTAGCCAACATTGTAACTAGCATACATTGTACTCAGATTAATTATGACATTATAGTAGATTATCATTCTACTTTGGGCATTAAGGTTGCAATCGAATACCGTCCAAGGGTATTTTCGTCCTCACATGTTTTAAGCCATAACGACATTTAAGGTTTTCGAAAAAATTCTCTCAACGGGTCTAGTTATTTGAAAGTCAACTTTTATGAAATTTTTTGCTCCGTTCTTAGCTTGGAAAAATATAGTTTTGGAATTTTTCAAGCTTTACCGATTTTAGCCTTTCCAAAATAAGTTACCAAAAATCTCATACTTTTTGGTAAAAAAAAAAACTTAAATCATAAACTTTGATAAATTAAGCTAATTTAATTGATTAAAAAATAATTATACAAATATTGATTAGGTTTATTTTGTTTTTAATACCAATTAAGAGAAATTTGCTTTTTTTTAGAACGATAGTTTAATTCATTTCTTTGAAAAATTAGGGTTTTGGACCCTTTTTAATTTTCCCAAACAAAATCCATTAATTAATAAAAATATAAATTTTACAATATCCAAATTAACCTTAATAATTATTTAGTGTGTTAAACTCAAATCTATAATATCAAGATTAAATTACATCACTTAGCAAAACACATAGAAAATTTTCCCATTTTTTTAAGTATAAAACTTTGTTAATTTTAGTTCTAAGTTGCCTACTTTAGAAAATTATATTTTGAAAAATATTACTCTAAAAATTATCAAAATTTTCAGAACCAATCTTGTCTATTCCAAGAATTCCTTGCCAAATTTTATACAAAAAGTAACAAACTTTACTTGGTAAAACTATTTTCAAAAGTCCCCCTTCAAAATTGTCCAAGGCAAACTTAATTTTCTTCTTGAACTTTGGAAATTTATAAAAAAAATTTGGTTCATTATCTATGTCTTAAATTTCTTAGGCCCATATTAGGATATTTTATAATTAGCTATATTAAAAATTAGGTCATTTGAATAATTTTTACTCAGTGACAAGGGATCCCAAACATGGTTGTCCAGAAGCTATTTTGAGCTTCCAGAATTTTTTCCTAACTTTGAAAAATCATATCTCTCAGCCTTTTTAATATTTTCCTTTGAAACTTTATCAATTTCTTTAAAAATATTAAAATAATGTTCAACCCAAAAATTATCCAAAAATACATTAATTTAACCATGGAACTCGCTATCTGAAGTCGGTTGTTTGTACATCTTTTGAAAGTCATTTTCCAGATTCACACTAATTTTGCAAAAAATCATAACTTGGCCATTTCAAAAACTTTTTTAACGTTTATACATACAATAAACATATAATCTTTATAAACTACATCATGGAACCAAGAAAATCTAGAAACAAATTCAATCTAAACACTGATTGACCCATTGGAAGTCAGGATTTAAATATTTTCTCACATAAAAACATAGTTTGCCTATGGAATTTTAGATTCCATCACTAAACAATTATCCAAACATCAATGTATGTATGATCAGCTAATAAACAAGGATAATTACAGTTGTAATAATTGATTTAAACATATCAAACTTCTCAAACATGACATACTATTAAAAAACCAAACATAAATATGATGGAGGTGACCATATACCTCTTGATTGAACTTAGGTGACCTTTAGCAATTCTACTCCTTTATCAAACCCTTAATCTACACATTTACACTCCGCACAAGTCCAACAATCAGATTACAAACAAGTGTTTCTAATAGAAAAAAAAAACCAACAAAACTAACCTTTAACAAAGAGAAAGTCTAGCCTTTTACCTTTAGATGTTCTAGCATTGGATAATTTTCCTTAGCTTCAAACAATGATAATTATCTTAGAACTAGGTGTATAGAAGGAAGGATATGAGTGAAGGAGAGTTTAAGTGAGGACATGGTGTGAGTAACATCCCAAATTCCTTAATATGGCTTAGTGCCTTGATTAGGGGGTCAGGAGAGCAATAATTGGTTTATGGTATTATTATGCGATAATATGCATGACTATGTGAGTTATATTATTATATGACTAATATTGCATGTTTAAGTGTGTTAAATATGCGTGTGGGTGGTTTCTTATTAGAAGGACATTTTCGTAATTTTGACATGTTAGGAGTATATTTGAAAAGATGGTTATTTATTTGTGATATATGATGAGACCACATTATTATGTGGATATATTTGGATTATTCGGCATGAGACGATCCTCGCGAACAAAGTAGCAGTTTGGTCATAATGGGGTCAAATAGTGGGCTCGGGGCGAGCCTAGTGGTAATTTGGTAGTTTAGCACATTGCCGAGAATTTTTGGGTAATGGGAATTTTATTTGGAGATAGTTGAGACTTATTTAAAGAAATGGGGAGTTGTGGTGGTAAAAGACCAAAATGGCCTTAAGGGCATTAAATGAAAAATTAGGGGCTTAAGGGCAATATGGTCATTTTTGGTGTTGATTAGTGACTTAGTCACTTTCCTTCAGCTAAAGGAAACCTTAACAACGCCATAAAATAGAGCAACACTCTCCTACTCTTTCTCTCCTCTCGGTTGGTTTTCTCACCCACTATCTCTTGAAAATTTTCATTGAAAATCTTGTATTTAAGGAGTTAAAGCTAGGGAATTGCTTGGGGGATCGCTAGGAAACTCTTTAGTTCTTGAGGTAATGATTCTCTAAGCTTCAATATAGAACTTTTTCCTCTGTTTTACAGTTTTTATTGAGGTTATGATTTGAAGCTAGTTTTGGGAAATCAATGAGGTTTTTGGGAAGTTTTGATTTGGTTTTGATATCTAAGACGTGTATAACTAGTTTTTGGGTTCAGTTGTGGGTTTGGTTAAGGTTTGGGAACAATTTTTGGAGCTTTGGCTTGAGGAAGTTCGCTGGAAAAAATCCAGAAATTGGGTTCTCTGTCTTTGGCTCTACAGCGCCATTGGGTCTTTGTCTTTGGCGCTCTAGCGCGTAGTGGATGGCGCTATAGCACGAGTCGGATTGTCAGGTTGGCGTTTCTAACTTTCACGCAATAGCGCCTGCTAGGCGGTGCCGTAGCACCGTACTATTTTTTAGGGCATGAATTTTTGTACTTTATGGGGTTTTGGCCCGAGGGCTTGGGGGACAATTCCATCACCTTGTTTGGTGGGATTGGAGGTCCCAAGAGCGCAGGATTGGTCCCGGGATTTGATTTTGGAACTTAAACTCATTGAAACACCATTTATGGTTCTGACTAAGTTACCGCTAGGGTTCAAGACAGGATCGTGCTCAAAGGTTGTTTTTATATATAACTTGTGTGATAACTCTACAAAATAGAATTATTTTACCATATTTTATATGATAATTGTTGCTTATTTCTTGAATTTTTAATTGATTTATTCAGTTTTTAAGTAATTTTGAATTTATTAGTCTTAATGTAATTTTATAGATTTTTGTGTAATTTTTATAGATATTTTATTATAATATGTTGTAGTTTAATTATTTGTATTATTGTTGTTAAGTTAGAAGTAAAAATATGCATTTTTAAGCTTAATTTATAAGTAAATTAAGTTGTAATTAATATTTTTCAAAGAATTAATATGATTTATTTTATAATTAAAAATATTTAATTATGATTTAATTTATGTTTATTTTGAAGAGAATTTGTTGCATTTTTTTTGCTCTTCAAAAGAAAGAAAAATGAAGGAAATGGTGGCATTTTCAAGGAAAAGAATGGAGAAAAAAATAGCAATTCTGAAAACTTAGGCCCAAGTAGCTTTGGCCCAGCACTCCAGCCCACCAGGCCTGGCCCGTTCCCAGCTGTTCCTGCACCAATCGGCCCAAGCCACCCAACTGAAGCCTCCTGCCTCCCCAAGCTTCCTCCTGCCAGACCAGGCCCACGCCACTAGCTCAGCCTTCACCCAGGCCCAGTCCGAGTCCTCCTTCAGCCCAACCACCTTGCCAACCTAGCCAGCCCCTGCGGCCCAGCTGTCACAGCCACCAAAACCCACAACATTTTTTTTCCTGAGCCAACAAATGTCCCATTGTCCTTTGTCCGAAAATGCCACATTTTTATCCAAATTTTACTCCAAAATCATCATTACACCCTAAAATTTACCCCTATTTTTCAAATTATTATTAATTTGATTAAATTAATTAATTTAAATTGATTATTTTAATACTCTCATTTTGGCTATAAATATGGAATTTTCAAGACCATTTGGGGGTGCTTATTTGAGGAAGAGGTGACACCACAAAATTTCTACACTTCCAAGACCACTCCATTCTCTTCATCTTTTTGGTCATTTTTTCTGTGAGTTTTTAGAGGAAAAATTTGGGGGTTCCTCTTCCAAATTTTCCAATTTATATTTGTAATTTCTTGGTTTGTAAGTTCTATTCTAGTTATGAGTTTCTAATCTTTTTAAGATTATTAAGGTGATGATAAAACAATATGTAACTAGATAGTATTTATGTTGTGTGTTGATTTCCCATTTTGTGCAATAAAGTTTATGGATTTTCTTCTTCAAATATTTTCTTTCATCTTAAATATCTTGTATTTTTTATTGTTAGAAAATATTTACACTTTGTTCTTCATTAGTGCAAAATCATAATATTCTTTGATGAATGTGTGCCATTAAATTGTGCACATCAAATGCTTAGAACAAAAATATTATGTTTTGCCTCATAAATAATATTCATTGATTTATTTGTTATTTCATTAGATTGATTTACATTAAATACTTTGAAATTATAATTTTAAAAGTGAAGATAAATCCTACAATTTCATGATAATTTGTGCCTAAATAGAATATCTAATTTGAATAAGTGATAGTTGATTAATTTCTATTATTATTGAAACTTGTGAATCAATGTACTTATAAATATTATTGAACTTATATTTTGTCGATTCTAATACCTTAATAACATTCTTTTACCAACTTGATTTCTACTATTAATTTGTTTTTATATATTGACTTTAATTTCTTCATTATTGTCTCTTATTTGATTTTCTTGTCACAAATTCTCATCCATCTTTGGAGCTAGGTTAGAATTTATTAATTTTGGTTTAAAATAGTTTTCTTTTTTATTGTAGACAACTCCTTTGGGTTCGATCTCGTGCTTACACGAATACTATATTTCATATGCGATTCTTGCGCTTGCGAATTATAAATTTTTAAAACATACCCGTTTTGGGTCCATCAAGTTTTTGGCGCCATTGCCGGGGAGTTGCAAGAAAGGAAATGAAATTTATCTCAAGGTTAGTAAATTCTTCTACTAGTTATTTTCATTTTTGCACTTAAAAAAAACTATATATACAAAAATATAATATATATATATTTATATAAAGCTAAAAAAAAAGATAAAAAGAAAATTTGGGATGGTTATACCACCCATAAAAAAAACTTACTTATATATTTATATTTATTATTTTTTTAGTTGACGGCACTTATACCTCCTATCAATCTATCTTTTTAATTTTTATAGTTGATGAGACTTGTGCCTCCTAACCTTTGTTGTAACTTTCTTTATTTATCTTATTGTTATATTTTTGTGCAATTTACTAGTTGATGAAAATTTTGCCTCCTAGCTAGTTGATGACAATTTTGCCTCCTAGTCTTTTATCTTATGTTTTAGTTGATGGCACTTGTGCCTCCTAATTTTTTCTCTTATTTTGTGATAGTTGATGGCACTTGTGCCTCCTAACTCTTGTTTTAATTTCATAATATTGTTTATGTTATCTTAATTTTACTTTTTTTTTCCTTTTCCTTAATTATTGTGTTTAGTACTCTTCTTAATTTTTGTTATAAATTTTGTTTATTTATTATTATTATTATTATTATTAAAAAAAGTCTATTGAAATAGATCATTTTAATTGTAGTTGGAATTCTGAGTACAACTATTATGAGCATTCAAATTTAAATTATGGAGAAACTAATGATATGTATGATATGCATGAATCATTTGATATCCCTTTTACTCCCGCCTATAATCCAACTTTTTCATGGAGTCATACTAGTCTCCAATAAATCAAGGGCATGAATTCAACGTGCATAATCAAAGTCATGCCCAGTCCGACCTATCATATCCCATTCAACAAGAAACGAGCCCATCTTTAGAGGATACCCTACAACAGTTCATGCAATCAACCTACCCAATCTTACAAGCCCAGTCTCAGTCATTCTCAAAAATTGAGACAATAGCAGGACAACTTGCAACTGTTATAGAGTCGGAAAAACAAGTTTATTCCAACCAACCCATTCCCAATCCAAATAGTCAAATTGAAAGTGAAAAAGAGAATGAAGTTGTTGAAGAACTTGTAATATGCATCCAACCCCCTAATAAATCAAAAGAGTTGGAAGAAATAATTTTCGAGGGTCATGAGGAAAATGAAAAAGATATAATTATATTTCAAGAGCCCATAATTGAACAAATTTGTATATTTACTCAAAATGAAAATGAGTCTAATATAGATATGCAATTTTCTTATTTTATTGATATTCCATTAAAATTGCATATTTCTAATTTTCTTGTAGGTGTGATGTTATCAATTATTATTAATGACATTTGCATCAAAGTCATAACTCACCCTACAAATGAAATTCTACACCATCGATTGGGTGTAGGATAAAAGAAAAAAATATATTTATAGTCGAGCTAAAGACTATAAACTAAAGCGCTTTGTGGGAGGCAACCCATACTTTTCATGTTTCATTTTATATTTCACTTGTTGTTGTGTGTTCACTACTACAAATATAGGCTTTCTCTGTGGTTTTTTTTCAACAATAAAAAAAATCACAGAGAAAAGGTTTGAATGAATCGAAAATATTATATTTAATGTCTGCGCCCTATTTTATTGCGGTTTTAAAAAAACGCAGTCAAAAGTTTGAAGTGGGGACTTTTCTCCGCGGTTCTTACTATATAACCGCGGAGAAAACCCTGGTCCCCTTCATTAAACTGCCCGAGACCCTACCTTCTCCCTCATTTCTCATTTTGACACAAAAGCATACATCGCGGCTCCACCATCGTCCCCAGCCACGGGTAAGCCCCATTTTGACCATTTTAGTTAGTTTTTTTTTTTGTTTTCATTTTCTTGCATATTAAAGCTTTAAATCATGTTAATACACTTAATATTGATTTATTTTGAAGTTCTAGGGAAAAAATGAAGAAATATTGAGTGGGTTTAATGGGGTTTCAATGTATGTTTATAGGGTTATTTTAAAAAAAAATCTAACATTTTTTAAAGTTTATATAGGATTAGAAGACATTTTCATTGTTCAAACACATGTATTGATCACTAAAACTTGATTTTTTAAATATATATTTCGGTTTTAGGGTATTTTTTATATTATTTTATTTATAATAATGTTATTTACATAATGTTCTATATTAAAATATTATTTCTTACATAATTTCTTATATTATTTAGGTAATGACTTTTTAAAGTATATTTTTGTTAATTATATTATTTTAGAATCAATTCAATTACCATATATTTACTAATGTTAAAATTTTATTGTAGGAAATATTTGTTTGAATGTGAGGTGTGTTGAAATTGTTGAAGAATAATTTTGAAAGTGAGTAATAATTACTACTTAATTTTTTTTTTATATTTACAAACTATTGTTAGAGGAGTTTGAATATATTAGATATTCATCCATAGTGAAGTAGGTACTGAGATAAAATTGTGTGTTGTGGAGATAACAGAAGGTTGAGAACATGTGTGTCTTAGTGAAGTAAGTTCTGCGAATTATGTGTGTGATGCGGTGACTTATGGTTGAGAACATGCATGTTGTTTGTTATATGTTTTGTGTGATGTGAATTTATAGGTAGATAACTTGGGATATGCTATAAATACAGAGGAAACTCTCGCCAATTTTTTTTTTTTATATTAATTGAACATGTTTGATAAGTTAATATATGTAATAATTATGTTTTTGTTTATGTTGAAATTGTAAATACATATGAATTTTGGATATGTTATAGAAATAAATGAAACTCTGCCCATTTCATTTTAGAATTTATTAATTGAACATAATTTTTTCAATTACAATATTAATTTTTTTTTCATTATCGACTTAGGAATTAGGTAGATATTATCATTATGGATAAGTCATGGATTCTTGAAAATAGAGAAATACAACAATTTCAAGACGGATTCAACAAATTTTTAGAATTTTGCCAAACAAATTGTAGTGATCCAGAAATAATTCATTGTCCATGTATAGATTGTGGTAATGGATCAAAAGGAAATATTACCATGATAAAAAATCATGTATTTTGTTAGGGATTTGATACAAGTTATCGTACATGGTATTGGCATGGGAAATCATTGAAAAATAATAATCCATATCCATTCGGGAGGCAAGGGATTGATGATTTGGGTTATAGTGATTTTGACGATCATCCTATGGAATTGCTTGATGAAGCACAAGAAGAGTTTGTTGATGATCCTTCAAAATTTGATAAATTGGTTAGAGATGCA
The DNA here is from genome assembly GCF_963169125.1 of Humulus lupulus. Taxonomy (NCBI): domain Eukaryota; kingdom Viridiplantae; phylum Streptophyta; class Magnoliopsida; order Rosales; family Cannabaceae; genus Humulus; species Humulus lupulus. The sequence continues at coordinate 204,845,783 of NC_084793.1, forward strand.
GATAAACCATTTTTCAATGGTTGTCTGAAACAAAGATTTTACATAAAAGCAGAAAATGGAGTTAGCGATAAATGTTTTAGTCAATTTTTAGCTGCTTTTAAAGAGATTTTTTCGTCAGATAATTGCTTCCCTGAGTCTATGTATGAAGTGAAGAAAACATTAAATTGCATAGGCTTGAAGTATGAGAAGATCCATGCATGTCCGAATGATTATGTTATATCGTAAAGAGTATGCAGACATGGACACTTGCCCAGAATGTGATTCACCCCACTACAAACCTAACAAGAATAAGGAGATTAGGAAACTTATTCCCCAGAAAGTGATGTGGTACTTGCCTTTGATTCTGCAGCTTAAGCGATTATATCGAAGTGCAGAACACTCTGAAAACTTAATATGGCATGAGACTAGGCGAGTGAAAGATGGTAAACTTCGACATCCTACAAATTTGCAGGCTTGGAAAAAAGTTAATAACTTAAATCCAAAATTTAAAACTAAAGCAAGACATCTTTGTCTAGGTCTAGTTGATGATGGTGTAAATCCATATAAATCTCTAAGTAGTAGGCATAGTTCGTGGCCAGTCTTCCTTGTTATGTACAATCTTCCTCCGTGGTTAGTGATGAGAAGAAAGTTTTTGATGCTCAAGTTAATGATTTCAGGCCCAAAACAACCGGGACATGATATAGATGTTTATTTGGCACCATTAATTGATGATTTGTATGAAAATGGTGTTGAGGCATATGACGGTTTTAAGAAAGAAGTCTTTAACTTAAAAGTTGTTTTGTTGTGGACTGTTAATGATATCCCAGCTTATGGTAATCTATCAGGGTTAAGCACAAAAGGTTACCAGGGATGTCCAATATGTTGCACTAACATAAGGGCTATTCGTCTGTCGAATGAGCACAAAATTTGTTATATGGGTCATAGACGATACTTGCCCCTAAATCATCATTATAGGAAAAAAAATCATTTGATGGTGATAAAGAACAAGGTGTTGCTCCTTTTCCACTTTCGGGGCAACAAATTCTTAAGGAAGTAGAGAAAATTGATTTCAAGTATGGAGAAATGCAGAAAAATAAGAAAGTAAATGGATGTTTCCAAAGGAAATCAATTTTTTTTCATCTCCCTTACTGGAAAGTTTTACTTGTTCGACATTGTTTGGATGTCATGCATATAGAAAAAAATGTGTGTGAAATTATTATAGGTACATTACTTGATATTCCCGATAAAACTAAGGATGGTTTAACTAGTCGTTTAGATCTTGTTGAAATGGGTATACAAACTGATTTAGCACCCGAACAGAAAGGTAAACGCACATATTTACCTCCTGCTTGTTTCACGTTGTCCAGAGAAGAGAAAAAAGTTGTATGTAAATCATTTGCAGAGATGAAGGTGCCTGATGGCTATTCATCCAACATTCGAAACTTGGTATCCATGGGAGATTTGAAGCTGATGGGTATGAAATCACATGATTGTCATATGTTGATGAAACAATTACTTCCAATTGCTATTTGGTCAGTATTACCGAAAAAAGTTCGAGATTGTTTGATGAATGTTTGCATATTCTTCAATCATTTATGCAGAAAAGAATTAGAAATGAAAAAATTGGAATGCATTGCATTGTAAGACAGTAGAAACTCTATGCAACCTTGAAATATTTTTTCCGCCATCCTTTTTTGACATTATGATACATTTAATGGTTCATCTAGTAAGGGAAGCCAAGTTGTGTGGGCCAGTTTGGGTGAGATGGATGTATCCATTTGAAATGAGTATGAAGGTGTTGAAAAGTTATGTGCGTAATCATTATCGTCCTGAAGCTAGTATGGTTGAATGTTATATATCGGAAGAGGTAGTAGAATTTTGCTCAGAATACATGAGTGGGGTTGAGGCAATCAGAATCAGCAAACCACAAAATAACTGAGATGGAGTTGATAAAGGACTACGAGGAAACAGAACAGTGATCACCGTGTCTAGGGCAGAATTAGATCAAGCTCAATTAGTTGTGATGCAAAATAATCCTGAGATTCAATCATATATAATGTAAGTAGACAATATATTTCAATCATATATATTAGAGTAGTGATTTTCTTTTTGTTGTTTAAACTTTTTTGTACTTTCTTTTATGTTTCAGTGATCACATGGAGTTATTGCAGTCGATGATTCCAAACAAGTTTAAAAATAAATAAAAATGGGTTATAGATGAGCATAATAAAACATTTCTATCAACTCAGGTAATTGGAGGAAGGTCTCACAAGATTTGAAAGATGGTCTATGGGAAGATATCATTGTAAAAAATTATCATTATGTTATTTATTTATTTCTGTGTGATATCCAAATTTAATAATTGCTTTTCTTAATTATATTCTCAGGGTGGTCACAACATTCCTCAAACCTTCAAACGTGAGATTTTGAAAAAAGTGGTCAAATAATGAGAGATTTTAAAAATGAACTCACTACCAAGTACATCAATGTAACGCCCTAAACTCTAGGGACCGTTACGACGTGCCTTGTAAACAGTGCTAAACTCGCTAATCGAGTCATTTGGCCAAAATCGTGTAACTAAGTATGATTAGCGGTTTAGGGATTAAGAATTTTGGTTAAGATATAACGTTTCATTAGAACGTTTATTATATACATTGGGATCCCAAAAATATTATTTAGAGGTCTATTACAAGAAAATATTTACAACAGGCCGATCTAAGCGGCAAAACAGGGTTAAACCCTAGCTCCTTTCCTTCAAACCTCGGCCGTGGCGGTCGAGCAGCTGCAAATGTATACATCACCACCTAAGCTCTCCAACTCAAGGATGGTCCATCTTTCTTTTTCCTTTACCTGCACCACATAGCACCCATGAGCCGAAGCCTAGCAAGAAAACTCAATATGCTCATGAATAGTAATAATATGTCACCAAATCATAAGGCACACGCCTAGCAGATATAGCCCTAGTCAAGCAGGCAACAAATCCACGTAATGATGGGTATCCAAGATAAGAAATCCTGCCCTCCTGAATGGATGACTATCAAGTCAATCTCAACCAGATAAGTGATTTAACACTTGTGGTTCCGGTAACCATACCGGGCTAATAGCCCTGAATAAAAGAGTGACAGTGGTACAAGTCACTAAGGTGGGTTCCGTTCCCTTTATAAATAAGTGATCCTTTCACTAGCTTAAACAGGATAGGTGCATGATTATTACTCACCAACATAACCTTCCTCATGACTGTAGAGTCATAACTATGGAACACTGTTCCCTAGCCATGTGACAAGCAGTCACCTAGGCCTTAGGCCCTGGCTCTGAGTAACTAGTCCTAGACTAGCCAAGCGCTTATAATTTTCATCGATCTTCGGGTCGGTCCAGCATTAATACCCCATATGAGTCATTCAACACTGATATCTATTAGATCTAATCTTCATTTGGCCCTGCGTCCTCGACGCTTATGCTGTTTCTGACTCTTAGGTCAGTAAAGCACGACCAGTGTTCAACCCGTTGTGAACTTGACTAGTAAGTCACAGCTTCACAGATGGATCTGACAACATTGCCGATTCTGACTAATAAGTCAGTGCCATACACAAGTAAGCAATGCCACCAAACATATATCATATGTCAAATAACCGAATACAGGGCATTCAGCATGCTTACTCAATAATTACTAGCACAACTAGGATCATGCATAAACACAGAGGCTCAAGCTCTGAACAATATCATACTCAGTATACAAAGCATGTCCTAATCACATGTTTCTCGTACATTACACTTAAATATCCAACATGCATCAAGAATAACCATTCATGTCACATAGACACAAGGTGCATTTTTCTTACCTTTGGTCCAAGCACAGGTTACCAATAAATGAGCCACAAGCACGATCCTAATTCCAAACCCCTAGTGATAACCTAGTCACAACCATAATATAAAACCTCATCAAAATGAGTAAATAAATACTTCCAAACCCAACCCAAGCCTCCGGGACAACAAATCCCACTCAACTAGGTAGTAGAATCGATCCCAGGCCCTTAGAGTTAAGTTCCCATGCTCAAAACATCAATTTGGCCAAAAATGGCACCAAGTGTCGCGGCCCTTAGGCAAAACAGAACCTCCACCTGCTTCTTCAAGCCTGGGCCGCGACCCAACCTCGAACCAGCCATTTTTCCCTGTTTTCAACCTTTTAAAACCTCCCAAAAACATATCCAAACATCTCCAAACTCAAAAATTAAAGTTTCCAAACATCCCCATCATCCAAAACCAACAAAACCCAAGTCTCAAATCAATTAAAAACTCATCAAAACACAAAATCCAATTCAAGCTTAAAAACTTTTAAAAACTTAAAACTTGAATTACCTCCGATTGAGTTGTTTCCAACTAAATCCTTCAGCTAATAAGCTTCTAATCTTTCCTAGGATCACTATGCCTCGATCCTCGCTTGAATCCGAGTCCTAGAACTCAAGTTACCTTCGAAAATGCGATCGGGAGACGAAAATGGAACTTGGAGGGAAAGAGAACGTACAGAACGTTCTTTTTTATTCCATTAAAGGTTACTTCAAGCTTAAGTAGCCTCAAACAAATCCTAACGCTTGGGGTCCCGAAACACCCCCGGGGACAAAATAGTCAAAACCTCCAGAATTTCCCCCTGATCTTACTAACTCCCAATTTATCATCAAATTCTTGTTCCCATTACCCAATAACCCAGTAATGCTCTAAATACCCCTTGACTCACTCCGAGTCAAGAATAAATCCCGTTGTGACTTTCCCACTAGCTTACCTCCTAGGATCGTCTTGTGCTGAGTAACCCTGGCATAACCAAATAATAATAAAGCACCACACACATATCACATATATGCCAAATATGCCCAAAATGGCCAAAATATGAAAATCACCCAATTAATCAGAAATGGGTTCACATGCATATTTAATACTCATAAACATGCATATAATCATTTAATAACATAATAAATCAATTATGGCCCTCCCGGCCTCCTAATCAAGGTCCTAAACCTTATTAGGAAATTTGGGGCATTACAATCAACCCTTTGGCTGAAATGGGTATGATGGAAGAACTCAAATTTCCCCTGAAGAAGTATAGCAATATACTTGACAAGAGAGAATGGTTAAAATTTGTATCTAGTCATCTAAGTCCAGAGTTTCAAAAAGTGCATCAAGAACAAAAATCACGTGCATTACTAATGAAGTCAAGGCATCGAACCTCTTGTAGAGGAATGACTAATATAAGAGAAGATTTGGTAAGTATAATTGATATTAAAGTTTAAATAATGGTTGATATTATCGCAACATATAACTATAATTATCTTGTACATTGTAGAAAAAAGAACGAAACATTCAAAATCTGGAGAGGTATCAAGTTTGGCTTAGATCGCGTGAAAAAAATAAAGTTCTCGTGACAGAGCTGGACCGACAGATTGCCAAAAAGATAGTAATTTTTCTACTGTTTTATAATTAATATATTGATTTTATTTATATAAACTAATTTAACCAAACAATATCTTGAGTAGGAGGACGTCAAAGAAAAATTGAGTCGTGGCGAAATTACAGCTCAGGGTCGAGATGACATCTTGACTCAAGCATTAGGGACACCAGAACACCCAGGTCGTGTTCCAGCTGGCGGGTATGATACTTTATAATGGTTGTTTTCTTTTAAGAATTATTTAGATTGATTTATTGATGGACTTGATTGATTATTTTGTAGGTTCACTGCGACCGTTTCCAAAATGTTTGGAAAAAACATAGAACAATGACTGCAAAAGAGGAGATTATTCAACTAAAAGCTGAGATTGAAGAGCTAAAAAGACATAAATTTAGGACAGAAGAAGAATTAGCTCAAAATGAGGAAAACGATGAGTGTGGATACTATGATGAAGGACAATTTAATGAGGGACAATATTATGAGAATACAAATGATGAGGGCCAATATTATGAGAATACAAGTGATGAAATCTATCGACCTGCCCCCTACGCAGATGATCATTTTCATCAAACCGAAGACTATCCTTTTGATGAAGATGATGGATCATCAATTTATGAGTCTTCGCCACCGTCAAGCTATGAAGTTCATTTGTGTTCTGATAATATTGACAATGTAGTGGCTAAGGGTGTAATCATTGTACCAAACATGGGTAGTCAAATTACCCTCCATGGAAATGTACTTAATGATTCAGTTGCGAGGGTTTGTCTTATAGATGTCTTACAAGAAGAAGCTGAGATCCATGTTCCCTTTGGTAGCATACGATATGTTGCGGACGCACGAGACACATTCCTGCCTTGGTCAAAATTTTTAATTGTGACTTGTCAGGTATAAAATTATTTGCTTAGATATTTAAATTTTATTTTTAAATGGGTACACTATATTGATATGCTAAATGATATTATGTAGGGTCCATCTTCATCTAAATACAAATCCCTATCACCAAGCCCACATTTATCATTAGTTGGATCTCACGTAGTCATCCCCGCTAAAATAGCTCAACCAGAACCTTCAAATTGGTTAACAGATAACCAATGGGACAAAATTGATCTGAGTCTAAAATTTGCAGTGAATGAGTATTATATAGATGGGGTTGTACAAGTTCCCGTTGACCCGGAGTTTATAGGAGAACGCGAGGCTATCTTCATCACTTTGGAAGACGTTTATCAAGCTGTAATGACCCAACTATTTCTAAGATCTTGGACCATCAAAACTACTAGACATAGCTACTATTTTTAGATAAAACATACATATGAAATAATCATAACTTTATTGAAAACTCTAAAATAATTATTGTATCAATAACATAAAAGTATAAAATAAAATGTTATAGGGTATGGGATCCCATTGTTTACAAAACATAAAACATAAATTTAAATACTAGTTGTGGAATTACATCAAAAACATAATTTAAAAGACTAAAACAAATAACTTCATCCTCGATCGACACGTAGTCCATACAGTCCATTCATCCTTAACACACAAGCCAAGCTACCAAGAATCCTTCCGCCTCCATAATCATTTTCCTGCATCACACTAAAAATAAAGGAGTGAGCCTAATGCCTAGCAAGGAAAATCTTTTAAAAACATACATAATAAGACTATAACATATACTATCAAGAACATATATCATATAAGACTACAATGGCCATCATACTTCTTGGGCCCTGTTAACTAAGCAAGTCATATGCCCATAAATTTGTGGGGCTTGCTATCTAAGCAAGTCATATGCCCATAAATTATTAGGGCTTGCTAGCTAAACAAGTCATATGCCCAAGGACTATAAAACATACTATACATAGACATATCATAACATAACAGAAACATAACATAACATATAAGCACATAAAGTCTATCCTATTTTCCTTACCAAAAGCCGAGATATTTGGGAACAAGAATGAGATTTAGAAACTCCTATAAACCAACAATAGAAAAGGGTGAGAATCTTTAAGAATAAAGATGAATATGGGAACAAAACCATCAACAAGAAACTTACCAAGAAGGACCTTAAGTTTCAAGAACTTAAATATCTAATAAAAAATCAATAACAAGAGTTAGGATCTAAATAGAAGAAACTAAAGAAAACTAAAGAATCATAAATAACTGGACTTAAGGAATATGAATACCTTGAATGACCTTATGGATTGGTCTAAACCTCAATACCGAAAAAACTCTATTTCTCACTTCCCAAGTGTTTATAACAGCTTAGAATGAAAAATCTTTAAACCAAAACCCAAACCAAAACCCAAACCCAAGTGTATCACTCTATTGTAACACTAGCACCTTGGAGGATCTGATCAAATGCTTGAAGAATGAAGAAAATGGCCGAGTACTAGGTCCTATTTATAGAGTTCAAGGAGTGAAACTAACCCCTGTTAATTTGAATAAATAAATGATTATAAAATGAAAAAGATTTGAATTTTCGTTCAACTGATGCCCAGAACTCAGTCAAAATCGTTCAAAGGCAGGTCTAAGTGGTGAAGGGTATTTTTAAAATTCAAAATGTCAAACTTTCAAAAATCAACACAAAGGGCGATATATCGCCCCATATAGGCTATATATCGGCTCTACCCTAATCTCGAGCCCATGTCCATATGTTCGTGCAAAGTCGACGTGTTTTCCGTATCTTCCGTAGGCGATATATCGGCCCCCATGCTGCGATATATCGGCATACGTTGATATATCGAACACGTAATTGCACTTTTTCAGCATAATTTGAATTGGATAAATAGCTTTGACTGAGTCATAATACGATCCTAACAGCTGCTGGAAGGTTCTAGAGCTTCTAGATCTTTCTTTTATTTAAACTATCCATCAAAAATACTTAATTCCTTAATAATCATAATTATGAAAAGTGTCATGCTCTTAACGGTTCTATCTAACCTTAGGTTATAATAAATAAATCTCTATGACCAACAATATTAATCAAAACTTATGTTATAATTAATATTCTTAAACTATAGGTTAAACTTATAAAATCCTTAACTGTTGCTATGAGCTTCCAACTAAGTCCCGACTTGAACCAAAATCCACGGTAACTAACATACTACTAACTAATACTAACTACTACTATCTAGCAAGGCTAAGTAAACATTCTGGGACTCTACTCAAGCAGCCTCCATGGATAATATTGGATCCTCAGCTATGCTGTTTGGTATGAGGTATGTATCAATTCAAATAGAACTCAATTCGTTATGTCATTACAAACTATTAGAGGAGTTTGAATATATTAGATATTCATTCGTAGTGAAGTAAGTTCTGAGATGAAATTGTGTGCTGCGGAGATAACAGAAGGTTGGGAACATGTGTGTCTTAGTGAAGTAAGTTATACGAATTTTGTGTGCTGCGGTGGCTTATGGTTGAGAACATGCATGTTGTTTGTTGTATTTTTTGTTTGAATTGAATTTATAGGTTCTAATAATTTTGGATATGCTATAGAAATAGAGGAAACTCTGCCTAATTTTTTTTTATGATATTAATTTATTAATTGAAAATGTAATATGAATGATTGATTCTACAGATGCATTTGAGAAAGCATGCACCCAAATTCACGACAATTATACAAATATTTTGACATCGAGCATCTTCTATTGGCAATGATGAAAGTAAAAATTATACGATGGATCTTATATCCAAATGGATGATGACTATGGATAGACGAGACCAAATATATTTCTTTCCTTGGATTGTTGAGTAAGAACGAACTACTTAAATATTATCACTACTATGGTTGAATTTTAATCTTATAATAATCATAATTTATTATTGTTTTAGTCGACATTGGATGTTGGTGCTCGTGATGATGTGGGGGATGACCATAATTTTGGACCCTTTAAAAAATCATAAATCTCCACCAATAATTAAGGAGGTTATGGAAAAGTAAGTTCTTCAATTGTAATGTATGCATTGTTAATTTTTAAAAGTTGAGAGTATAATATGTATTTAATTAATTTTAATTTTTGTAGAGCATACGCACAATGTTCGAAAAATGAATTCATTGGCACATTTACAAAATTGTTGAGAGGTTATTGTCCAAAACAACCTAAAAGTCATGAATGTGGTTATTATGTACTAAGATACATTTATGATCTTGTAAATGCACCGAATCCGGCAGAAGTTATCAAGAAGAAAGTATGTTATATATTTAAACTCTTTTTTGCTTAAGAAAAACTAGATATAGTATTCAATTATCTAATCTATATTAACTTTTCAATTTTGCAGTGGTTTGACAAAAATGAATACAATATAAAAGAGGATCTACTACCACTACAAAGTGATTGGTTAGCAAGATTAATGTCATTTATTTATGAAATCTAAGTTTTCATATGTATGTAACATTAAAGTGCTAACTTATTGGTTAGAAAGATTAAAGTCATTGATTCATTAGCCAGTTATTTTGTATTAGTTATGAAATGTATATATAACAATTTAACAAATTAGGTTATACTATTGAAAATAATTTTATATAATTGAAATTGAAAATTATTTTTTTTTTATTAAAAAGGCTAGGTTATATAATATTGAAAATATATATAATCAGAATTGAAAATAATTATATAATCGAAATATAAAATTAATTTTTTTATTACAAGGCATTCTCTGCGGTTGTAATAAGCCAACCGCGGAGAAAGAACATCTTTCTCTGCAGTTGTGATAATCCAACCGCAGAGAAAGATTTTCTTTCTCCGCGGTTGGCTTATTACAACCGCAGAGAAAGAGCATCTTTCTCCGCGGTTGGATTATCACAACTGCAGAGAAAGATGTGGCTTTCTCTGTGGTTGGCGTACCACTTTTCTCTACGGTTGAATACACTACACTTTTCAATACTCTCGAAAACCGCAGTGTATTAAGTAAAAAAACCGTAGAGAAAAGCCTTTTTTGTAGTAGTGGTTATGTTTCATGTTTTTCAAATTCCAAAAAGCTTGAAGAAAACTTCTTGCCCAAAAAGAAAAGAAGAGAAGAAAACAAAGGAGTCAAATCAATGAAGCATACATCAAATGGAGTAGTTCTTAATTTTTTTCCATTTTATTCAACATTGAGGGCAATGTTTCATTTAAGCTTGGGGGTAGTGTGTATGTGTTTTTCTTTGTGTTTATGTGTAATGCCTCGGATTCCCTAATGTGGTTTAACGGCTGGATTTGTAGGCCGGGAGGGCCATAATTGTTTAATTACGCCATTAAATGTGGTTATGCATGTTTATGAGAATTATATTATAATATAATGTTAATTGTACGCATGTCGGTGATATATGTTGAGACCACATTATGATGTGGGTTTGTTCGAGCTATTCGACATGAGATGATCGTAGAGTATTGATTAGCGGTTAAGTCACAACAGGTTTAAGTGTCGGGACTTGGGTTGAGTCTCGGGGTGATTTTGATGATTAGAGCGTTACCGAGAGATTAAGGGTAACAGGTTGTGAATTATTGATATTTGAGAACATTGAGGATAGCGAGAATTGGAGAGCGTTAATTATGATTAACGAGATAGGAGGGAAGTACCAGATATGCCCTTGGGAGCCTTGAGAAAGTATTTAATGACCTAGGGGTAAAATGGACATTTCACCCATAGGATAGATATAACACCTGATGACTGAAGAAAGTGGTGGAAAACAGAGTATACTTTAGAGTTCTCCCGTACCTTCTTCTCCTCACTGTTCTTTGTGGTTTTTGAACCAATTTTGAGGATTCAAGCTTGGGAAGCAAGCCTTGGGAGTTTGGGAGTGTGTTCCACCATTGAAGACCATCATAAGTTTCTAACCATGGTTTTCTTTGGTTTGCTCTGTTTTGGTTCAGTTTTGCAGCTGAGTTTTCTAGGGTGAATTCATGGTTTTTTTGGGAGTTTTGGCTAGGGTTCCCATGCTTGTGATGTTTGGGGTGTGTTAGGATGGTTTTTGGGTTTATTTGGCATCAAGAATAGGCTTTGGAAGCTTGGGAATCGAGTTAGAATCGAAGAAGTTGAAGAAGGTCGGTTCAGGGGTGTTTGGGCCTGGAGGTAGCGCTACAGCGCCCACCCTAGGGCGCTATAGCGCTCCTCAGGAGGCTTTCAGGCACTTGGGCGGTTCTGTGTAGAGCGCTGTGGCGCTAGGGGTTGAGCGCTGTAGCGCTACCCTGTTCCTTCCAAACCCCGTTTTGAGTGTTTTTAAGGGTTTTTTACTTGGGGTTTCAATCCTTAAGGCCCGGGATCAAATCTACTCACCGTGTGGGCATGTTTCGAGGTCCCGAGGGTGGTGCTTAGGTTAAGACCCTATTATTGTGGATTCTCATTAATTGAGGTTATAATTGGTTGTGATTAGGTAACCGCTAAGGAACTAAAAGACCGATCGTTCTCAGGGGTCGTCTTTATCATACTTCTCACTCGAACTTGAGGTAAGAAAACAGTGTATGGATACAGTTGCACCCTGTACAGGTATATGACATGCATGGTTTGATGTTGAGGCACGTTGGTTGATATATGTGAACGTGGATTGCATATTAAATGCTAATGAATGTTGATTACCTGTTTAAGACACTGACTAGTCAGGGACCGACTCTAAAGTCGATGATCACGCATTGAATGGCTCTATGGCATTAATGCGGGACCGGCCCTAAGGTCGAAGAACTTATAAGCACTTGCCTAGTCTACGACCAGATGACTATAGCCAAGGTATAAGACCCCGGTGACCGTTTGTCATGTGGCTAAGGGACGTTGTCCATAGTTTCGACTCTAGAGTCGTGAGGAGGGTTATGTTGGTGACCAATCACCATGCACCTGTCCCGAACGAATTTATGAAATAATCACCTATCAGTTAAGCCCTGGCGACCCTATCGTCACATGGCTAAAGGGAGCGATGCTCATTATTGTGACTGTTGGCTATTGTCACCTATTTGTTGGACTAATAGTCCTGAATGGTTATTATGATCGTTGTTGATATTATATCATGCTTTATTATGTTTTCTTGCTGGGCCTTGGCTCATGGGTGCTATGTGGTGCAGGTAAAGGAAAGGAAAAGTTTGGCCAGCCTTGAGTGGAGAGCTTGGGCAATGTGATGTACATACAGGGCCGCTTGACCGCCACGGTCAAGGAGTTCTCAGAGGGACTAGGGGTTTACCCTATTTTTGCCGCTTAGGCCGGCGGGGATTGTAAATTTGGAACTGTAGCGACTCTTTTGTATTACGAACTACGTGTAAACATTTTGAAAGGCTCATGAGAAGTTTATTTACTTAATGAAATGTACCCTTTCCTTTTTACTGGTTTTCTACCTTAACCTGATAATAACACATAAATCACGTTTTTTAACCAAAGGACTCGGGTAGCGGGTCAAATTTCCGGTTCACCGTAACTGTTCTGGGGTAACCCGGGCGTTACATTATGCATATTTTTCATTTGTTGTAAAATTAAAAAAAAAAAAAACTGGTGACATTTTTTTTTATAGTTCTCTTAAAAAAATTAGGAATAGTTCTTAAGCTTTGTTTTTAATTATTGAGTCAAGTTCTCTAAGTTTTTTTTTATATATTTTTCATAATAGAACACTTCTATTTCTTACAGGTTTATATGAAAAATAATAGTGCTTAAATCTTCTTAGAAATCAAGATTGATCATTTGAAAAGTTTAATCTATATTCATAAATTTTTTGAGAACTATTATCTTTGAGCAATTCTTGAGGAAATACTTAAGATATCACAAATATATATATATATATTGTGTTTTTAATTTTCTTTTGCTTGAGGACTAGCAAAACTTTAAGTTTGTGGGTGTGATAACTCTACAAAATAGAGTTATTTTACCATATTTTATATGATAATTATTGCTTAATTCTTGAGTTTTTAATTGATTTATTAAGTTTTTAAGTAATTTTGAATTTATTTGTCTTATTGTAATTTTATAGATATTTTATTATAATATGTTGTAGTTTAATTATTTGTATTATTGTTGTTAAGTTAGAAGTAAAAAGATGCATTTTTGAGATTAATTGTTTAAGTAAATTAAGTTGTAATTAATATTTTTCAAAGAATTAATATGATTTATTTTATAATTGAAAATATTAATTATGATTTAATTTATGTTTATTTTGTACGGAATTTGTTGCATTTTTTTGCTCTTGAAAAGAAAGGAAAATGAAGGAGAAGGTGGCATTTTCAAGGAAAAGAATGGAGAAAAAAAATAGCAATTATGAAAACTAAGGCCCAAGTAGCTTCGGCCCAGCACTCCAGCCCACCAGGCTTGGCCCGTTCCTAGCTGTCCATGCACCAATCGGCCCAAGCCACCCAACCGAAGCCTCCTACTAGACCACGCCCACGCCACTAGCTCAGCCTTCACCCAGGCCCAGTCCGAGTCCTCCTTCGGCCCAACCACCCTGCCAACCCAGCCAGCCCCCTGCGGCCCAATTGTCACAACCACCAAAACCCACAACATTTTTTTTCTTGAGCCAACAAATGTCCCATTGTCCTTTGTCCAAAAATGCCACATTTTTACCCAAACTTTTCCACAAATTTTTCTCCAAAATCATCATTACACCCTAAAATTTACCCATATTTGTCATATTATTGTTAATTTAATTAAATTAATCAATTTAATTAATTTAAATTGATTATTTTAATACTCTCATTTTGGCTATAAATAGGGAATTTTCAAGACCATTTGGGGGTGCTTATTTGAGGAGGAGGTGGCACCACAAAATTTCTACACTTTCAAGACCACTCCATTATCTTCATCTTTTTCTTCTTTTTGGTCATTTTTTCTATGAGTTTTTAGAGGAAAAGTTTGAGGGTTCCTCCTCCAAATTTTCCTATTTATGTTTGTAATTTTTTGGTTTGTAATTTCTATTCTAGTTATGAGTTTCTAATTCTTTTAAGATTATTAAGGTGATGATGAAAAAATATGTAACTAGATAGTATTTATGTTGTGTGTTGATTTCCCATTTTGTGCAATAAAGTTTATGAATTTTCTTCTTCAAATATTTTCTTTTATCTTAAATATCTTGTATTTTTTATTGTTAGAAAATATTTACATTTTGTTCTTCATTAGTGCAAAATCATAATATTCTTTGATGAAGGTGTGCCATTAAATTGTGCACATCAAATGCTTAGAACAAAAATATTATGTTTTGCTTCATAAATAATATTCATTGATTTATTTGTTATTTCATTAGATTGATTTACATTAAATACTTTGAAATTATAATTTTAAAAGTGAAGATAAATCCTACAATTCCATGATAATTTGTGCTTAAATAGAATATCTAATTTGAATAAGTGATAGTTGATTAATTTCTACTATTAATGAAACTTGGGAATCAATGTACTTATAAATATTATTGAACTTATATTTTGTGGATTCTAATACCTTAATAATCTTCTTTTACCATCTTGATTTCTACTATTAATTTGTTTTTATATATTGTCTTTAATTTCTTCATTATTGTCTCTTATTTGATTTTCTTGTCACAAATTCCCATCAATCTTTGGAGCTAGGTTGGAATTTATTAATTTTGGTTTAAAATAGTTTTCTTTTTTATTTTAGACAACTCCTCTGGGTTCGTTCTCGTGCTTACACTAACACTATATTTCATATACGATTCGTGCGCTTGCGAATTATAAATTTTTAAAACATACCCATTTTGGGTCCATCATTGTGCTCGGACCAAAGGTAAGAAAACTGCACCTAATACATGATATATGTGATTTGGGCTTGGCCCGGTCGTTGATTATAACTATGAATAGTTCTTGGGCCCTTGAGAATGAACGTGATTGAGGCTATGTTTGTGCTCGTTGATTAAGCAAGCTTCAATGCTCTGTGTTTGGATAATTGCTTACTGATTGTTTACATTTTCAGCATAATTAGGGTTTGGCACCATTAAGGAACATGGTTATTACTATGTTTGTATCTGATAGGCTGAAATATATGATTATCCTATATGCATACTTGATTTATTAGAAGTATGCTTATCTGTATATGTATTTGTATTTATATATGCACCTATAGCAGGATATCCAGGTACCAATTAGAGCCTTGACTTATTGGTCAAGAGAGTCAATAGCGCACTATCCACTGGTCGAAAGGCTAGGGCCCGATCAGGGACGTACTATTACGTTGACCAACCTTATCGTCGCTTGAAAAATAAAGCGCTTGGATAGCTCTATGCCTAGTTAGTCAGAGCTAGGGCAAAAGGCCCAGGGTGACTCTATGGTCACATAGCTAGAGCATAGTGCCCCAGGTTGACTCTATGGTCATCTATTCAGGGAAAAGGGCCCCATGTTGACTCTATGGTCATCTGATTAGAGTTGTGGACCCCAAAATGATTCTATATTCATTTATTTGTACTTGTATGTATGCATGAGTAGGTTATTACTACTAGGCATGCTAGATATACATCTGAATCTGTATATATTGTTCATGCACTTGTATTAAGTTTTCTTGCTGGGCCTTAGCTCACAGGTGCTATGTGGTGCAGGTAAAGGGAAAGGAAAGTTGGAACAGCCATGAGTTGGAGAGCTTAGGTGGAGATGTGTACATATGCAGCTGCTTGACCACCACGGCCAAGGTTTCTTAGAGGAACTAGGGTTAAACCTTATTTTTGTCGCTTAGGTCGACGAATTGCAACTTTTGAGTTGTAATGAACATTTTGGAACTGTAAACAACTTTGTAAATGTTTATTATGGGATCCCATGTACAATTTAACGTTTTAAATAAAATATCCATTCCTTTTATTGAAATTTTTAACCTAAGACCATTAATCACATTTAGATGCACATTTATAGCCTAATGACTTGTTTAGCGAGTTGAACACTATTTAAAACACATAGTGTAACGGTCTTGGCCAACCATGGCGTTACAACTTGGTATCTGAGCGTGCCAAGGTTAAGGGTACCTGAAGACAGGCTGGGCATGTACACTCGCCACTAATGACAAGCTCGACTCAAGGATTGGTAACTATTTATGTGGTTATGTTCTTAACTGCATAAATAGGATATAAATGCTTTATCTGCATGCCTTATTAGATAACATAAGATATAGTTATAGGGCCTGGTCCTTGATTGTTGCATGATATAAAAGGTTGTGCTTATTAGCATTGATATTGCTTGTGAATGTAAAAGAAATGCTTATTAGTATTGTTATATGGACATGTAGGTCAGGACACACTCATTAGCGCTGTCATAGATACATGTATGTCAGAAAATGTTTATGAATATTGTTATATGGTTATGAATGTCAGGAAATGCTTATTAACATCGTTAATTGTTATGAATATCATAACGTGCTTATTAGCACCATACTTGGATATGAACATGAATCGACATGCCTATTAGCATGACTGTTTAATGTGAATGATTATATGCTTGATCTTGGACCGTGAGGCGACAAGAAGTTTAGTTATCACTACCTAACTGGCCGAATTGATTATTGCAGCAAGGTATAAGCTTGGAAGTATGCTTCCAAGGTAGATTGAATCATTTGCTGGCCAGAAAGATTAGGGTCAGAATAACAGACAGGGTCAGGATAATGACAAGGGTCAGACCACTCTGCCAGCTCCTAAGAACTTGCAACAGTTGCTTGCTAATTTGTAAGCCATGTTATTGAGGCAGGAAGAAGAAATCCGCCTCTTGAGGCCAAGGCCGAACAGTGGATGAGCATGGTTACCATCATCCTAGATTTTATGAGGGTGGCTGGTAATGAGAGGGTGGCCTGTGCCGCATATATGTTTCGGGAGGATACTCGAATTTGGTGGGAAGTGATATCCCAGACAAGAAATGTTAATGCCCTGGATTGGGAAGAGTTTCAAACTGTGTTTATTGAGAAGTACTACAATGATGCCATCATGGCTGCAAAGGCTTCAGGGCAACACATCAATGACTGAATATGCTCTGAAATTTGATAGATTGGCAAAGTTTGCTGGGGAACTGGTGCCCAATGATGGGACCAGAAAGGAGAGCTTTCTCTAGGGGCTACAACCTATGATAGCCCGGGATGTTCGTATTACCACTGTGCTGGGGTGACTACCGATGCATAGGTTGTTGAGAAGGCGCTCATAGCTAAGAACGCAGAGAATAAAATTTGGCGTGATAACGCGACCAGAAGAGACACTAGGAGGGTGCGACCTCCATTTATGAGTTTAGGTAAGGGCGGGGGCTCGAGTGATTAGAAGAGGAAGGCTCCTGATGCCTTCCTAGCTCCAGGCCCTGACAGAAGACCCTTGTGCTATTCGGATGGGCTGCGAGGGTGACAGTGAGGGCTAAAGGACCTTTCCTGAGTGCACGATATGCAAGAGGCGCCATATAGGGGAGTTTCGGGAAAGATTTCCTGAAGGCAAGAAAGGAAGAACCAAGAAAGGTGGATAGCTCGACCCGAGCTCGAGTGTTCACGTTGACATAGGCAGAAGCTGAGGCTTGTACTTTAGTAGTTACATGTCAGCTTTTTAGTGTTGGAACCGCTTATACTGTTTTGATTGATTCTGGTGCTACACATTCTTTTGTTGCTAGTAAAATTATTGATAGATTGTGTAGACCATGTGATTATTATGCTGTGGGGTTCAGGTCCTTACTGCCCACTGGGGAGTTCGTAGTATCCAAGAGATGGGTCAGATCATTGCCAATGACAGTGGAGGGCTGAGAGTTGTTAGCTGACTTGATAGAGTTGGTTATGACCGACTTTGACATGATTCTGGGTAGGGACTGGTTCGTGAAGTATGGGGCAACCATAGATTGCAGAAGGAAAATGGTAACCTTTGAGCCTGAAGGTGAGGATCCTTTTGTATTTGTTGGCACTGTGCATGGACCCCGTATACCTACGATATATGTATTGAGGGCTAGAGATCTAGTACAAGGTGGTTGCATAGGATTCTTAGCCAGTGTGGTAAATACCACTCAGGTCGTGCTAGTGGGACCAGAGGAGACCAAATTAGTTTGTGAGTTTCTGGATGTGTTTCCAAAGGATTTACCAGGGTTTCCGCACACAAAGAGATTGAATTTGTGATTGAAATGGCACCAGGGATGGAGCTAGTGTTTAGGACGCCATAAAGGATGGCCCCAGCAAAGTTAAAGAATTAAAGGTACAGCTGCAGGGGCTATTAGACATGGGTTTTATTAGACCCAATTTCTCACTATGGGGCACATTGGTCTTGTTTGTAAAGAAGAAAGATGTTTCTCTAAGAATGTGTATTGACTACAGGGAACTGAACAAGTCAACAATCAAGAACAAGTATCCTCTGCCAAGGATAGATGATCTATTTGACGAGTTACACGGAAAGATGGTATTCTCAAAGATAGATCTTTGATCTGGTTATCACCAGCTAAGGATCAAGGTGGGAGATATATCGAAGACTACCTTTCGTACCAGGTATGCCCATTATGAGTTTTTGGTCATGTCCTCTGGGATGACTAATGCACCAGCTGCTTTTATGGATCTGATGAACAGGGTGTTCAAAGATTACCTAGACCAGTTTGTGATTGTATTCAATGACGATATTCTAGTTTATTATCAGTCAAAGTCAGAACATGAGCAACATCTGAGGTTGGTTCTACAGAGACTGAGGGAACATAGGCTGTTTGCTAAGTTCAAGAAATGTGAGTTTTGGTTACCTCAGGTAACTTTCCTTCATCATATTGTCAGTAAGGAAGGGATCAAGGTGGACCCAGGCAAGATTGAGGCAGTTATAGATTGGCCAAGGCCAAGGAATCCCTCAGAGATCAGGAGCTTCCTTGGATTGGTAGTGTACTACCTACGTTTTGTGGAAGGGTTCTCAAGGATTGCTACTTCATTGACTGAACTGACACGCAAGAATCAAAAGTTTGTGTAGTCAGATAAGTGTGAGAACTTCTTCCACGAACTGAAGCAGAGATTGATTATAGCCCCAGTTCTGGGTCTTCTAACAGGTTAGGAGAAGTCCGTGATAAACTGTGATGCCTCACATCAGGGTTTGGGTTGTGTTCTTATGCAGACGGAGAAGGTGATTGCTTATGCATCATGTCAGTTGAAAGAGTATGAACAGAGATACCCCGCTCATTATTTAGATTTGGCAGTAGTGGTCTTTGCATTAAAGGTATGGAGGCATTACCTTTATGGGGAGAAGTGTGAAATTTATACTCACCACAAGAGCCTAAAGTATTTTTTTACACAGAAAGACCTGAACATGAGATAGAGGCGTTGGCTGGAGTTGGTGAAGGATTATGATTGTGAAATCATGTATCACCCAGGGAAGGCCAACATGGTGGCAGAGGCCTTAAGCCGGAAGGGTCTAGGACAGATATATAATGAGAGACAGATATCCAGAGAGTTGGCAGAGGATATGACCAGAGCTAGTACAGAGTTGCTGGTGGGACAATTGGCCAATATCACACTACAATATATGCTATTAGACAGAATAAAGGAAGGTCAGTTGGGTGATCCACAACTAGCAAAGATCAAAGAGGACGTCCTAGCCAGAGTATCTAGGGACTATACAGTGTCAGATATGGGCTTGTTGAGATACAAGGGTCAGATTTATGTTCTGATGGACACTGTTATCAGGCGGAAGATTGTGGATGAATCTCATACTACTAAATAATCTTTGCATCTAGGCGCCACGAAGATGTATCAGGATGTGAGATCACTATATTGGTGGCCTGGGATGAAGAAGGATGTGACAGAATATGTGGCTAAGTGCTTGGCATGTCAACAGGTCAAGGCTGAGCATAAGAGGCCAGCAGGGTAATTACAGCCTCTGGACATCTTGGAGTGGAAATGGGAGGACATCACGATGGATTTTGTGGTAGGATTACCTAGGATTGTGGGTCAACATGATTCAATGTGGGTTATCGTGGATTGATACACCAAATCAACTCACTTATTACCATTGAGGACGACATATACAATTGACCAGTACGCGGATATCTATGTGAGAGAGATAGTGCGCCTTCATGGAGCTCCAAGGTCGATCGTGTCAGATCGGGACCCCACATTTATTTCCATGTTTTGGGGAAGTTTGCAGAGAGCTCCAATTGAATTTTAGTACTTCTTATCATCCTCAGACAGATGGACAATCTGAGAGGACGATTCAAATATTAGAGGACATGCTGTGAGCATGTGTGCTGGATTTTGATGGGTCCTGGAGTAAGTATTTACCATTGATAGAGTTTTCCTACAATAACAGCTATCAGTGGACCATTGGGGTGGCTCCTTATGAGATGTTGTATGGTAGGAAATGTAGATCTCCCATTCATTGGGATGAGAGAGGAGAAATGAAATACTTGGGTTCTGAGGCAGTTTAGAAGACCAATGAGGCTATTGAGAAGATCAGAGCTCGGATGCTCGCTTCTCAAAGAAGGCAGAAAAGTTATGCTGATCCCAAATGTAGGAATGTGGAGTTCCAAGTGGGAGACTATGTCTTCCTTAGAGTCTCACCATGGAAATGGGTGAGAAGATTTGGGAAGAAGGGCAAGCTAAGCTCTAGATTTGTAGGACCATTTGAGATTCAGGAGAGGATTTGTTATGTGGCTTATAGATTGGCCTTACCTCTAGCACTGTCAGCCGTACACAATGTATTTCATATTTCGGTCCTACACAAATATGTCTCAGATGGGACTCATGTATTTAGTTATGAGGATCTGGAGCTTGAGGCAGATATCTCATACGAGGAACAACCAGTCCAGATACTAGACAAGAGGGACAAGGTCCTGAGGAACAAAACTATACCTTTAGTTAAGGTATTACGAAGGAACAACAAGGTCGAGGAAGCGACCTGGGAGCTGGACTCAGATATGCAGAGTCAGTATCCTAACCTATTCAGGTAAAATTTCGAGGATGAAATTTCTGTAAGGAGGGGATAGTTGTAACGTCTCAAATTCTCTAATATGGCTTAGTGCCTTGATTAGGGGGCCAGGAGGGAAATACTTGATTTATGGTATTATTATGTGATAATATGCAAGATTATGTGAGTTATATTATTATATGACAATATTGCATGTTTAAGTGTGTTAAATATGCGTGTGGGCCGTTTCTTATTAGAAAGTCATTTTCGTAATTTTGACCCGTTAGGGGTATATTTGATTATATGATGAGACCACATTATTATGTGGATATAATTGGATTATTTGGCATGAGACCATCCTAACAAGCAAAGTAGTGGTTTGGTCACAACAGGGTCAAATACCGGGCTCGGGGCGAGCCTACGGGTAATTTGGTAGTTTAGCGCATTACTAGGAATTTTTCGGTAATGGGAATTTTATTTGGAGATAGTTGAGACTTATTTAAAGAAATGGGGAGTTGTGGTGGTAAGAGACCAAATGGCCATAAGGGCATTAAATGGAAAATTAGGGGCTTGAGGGCAATATGGTCATTTTGGGTGTTGATTAGTGACTTAGTCACTTTCCTTAAGCTAAAGGAAACCTTAACATAGCCATAAAATAGAGCAACACTCTCCTTCTCTTTCTCTCCTCTTGGCTGGATTTCTCACCCACTATCTCTTGAAAATTTTCATTGAAAAATCTTGTATTTAAGGAGTTAAAGCTAGGGAACTGCTTGGGGGATTGCTAGGAAACTCTTTAGTTCTTGAGGTAATGATTCTCTAAGCTTCAATCTAGAGTTTTTTCCTCTGTTTTACAGTTTTTATTGAGGTTATGATTTGAAGCTAGTTTTGGGAAATCAATGAGATTTTTAGGAAGTTTGTGATTTGGTTTTGATGTCTAAGACGTGCAGAACTATTTTTTGGATTTATTTGTGGGTTTGGTTGAGGTTTGAGATCAATTTTTGGAGTTTTGGCTCGGGGAAGTTCGCTGGAAAAAACCCAAAAATTGGGTTCTCTGGTTTTGGCGCTACAACGCCATTGGGTATCTGTCTTTCGCGCTATAGCGCCTAGTGGATGGTGCTACAACGCAGGTTGGGTTGTCAGGTTGGCGTTTTTGAATTTGGCGCCACAGCTGCTGGTAGGCGGCATCGTAGCGCCGTACTATTTTTCAGGGCATGGATGTTTTTACTTTTTGGGGTTTTGGCCCGAGGGCTTGGGGGACGATTCCACCACCCTATTTGGTGGGATTGGAGGTCCTGAGAACGCAGGATTGGTCCCGGGATATGATTTTGGAACTTAAACTCGTTGAAACACCGTTGATGGTTGTGACTAGCTTACCACTAGGGCTCAGGAAAGGATCGTGCTCAAAGGTCATTTTTATATACAACTTGTGCTCGGACCAAAAGTAAGAAAACTGCACCCAATACGTGATATATGTGATTAAGGCTTGGCCTAATTGATACTATATTTTTACTCGTTGATTAAGCATGCTTCAATGGTCACATAGCTAGGGCCTATTGCCCCAAGTTGACTCTATGGTCATCTATTCAGGGCAAAGGGCCCCATGTTGACTCTATGGTCATCTAATTAAGGCTACAGGCCCCAGAATGATTCTATAATCGTTTATTTGTACTTGTATGCATGCATGAGTAGGTTATTACTGCTGGGCATGCTAGATATACATCTGAATTTGTATATATTGTTCATGCACTTGTATTAAGTTTTCTTGTTGAGCCTTGGCTCACAGGTGCTATTCAGTGCAGGTAAAGGGAAAGAAAAGCTGGACCAATCATGAGTTGGAGAGCTTAGGTGTTGACATGTACATATGCGGCCGCTTGACCACCACGGCCAAGGTTTCTCAGAGGAACTAGGGTTAAACCTTATTTTTGTCGCTTAGGTCGGCGGATTGTAACTATTGAGTTGTAATGACCATTTTGGAACTGTAAACAACTTTGTAAACATTTATTATGGGATCCCATGTACAATTTAATTTTTTAAATAAAATATCCATTATTTTTTACCGAATTTTTTAACCCTGGACCATTAATCACATTTAGATGCACGTTTATAGCCTAATGACTCGTTTACTGAGTTGAACACTATTTAAAACATACAGTGTAACAGTCTTGGCTAACCAGGGTGTTACAATTTCAATGGAGTGGTCGGCCAACTAGAGAGAAGATAGAAAGGAAACTTAGAGCCAAAGTTTGCAAAATGTGGATTATGAAGACCATTTGAATTTGTTGCCTTTTAGAAGGTGTAAAAATGAAACTTCAAATTACTAATTTACCCCTTAAGTTTTTGCCCCAACTAAGCTCTAATTAACCTTAGTTTTATTTTAAGTATTGCTAATTTAGTTAATTAAATCTAAGCCTAATAATGTATTTTCTAAAAAAATTACCATTCGGTAATTTTTTTCTTACCTTACCAAATTGAAATCTGAACTTAGTGTAATTAAATTAAATAGATCTTTCCATTTAATTTAAGTGGACACATACCTATATTTATAACTCATGTAATTTAATTAGCCAAAATCACATTTTTGGCTAAATGTGTTTTTTTTCACAAAAATGCATTTTTAGAGATTTTTCATACAAAAATCAAACTTTTTGACCTTAATATAAATTAACCCAATCATTTAATGCCCAATATTATTTTTCCATAATTATGCTTCTCAAATAATAATTTATTTGAGAATTTACCCGATTAGGGTTTCCACTTTTGTTCGGGACCGAAATGCTCGATTTGTCACCAAACCACACATTTCACACTTTGGATAACAATCACAACATGAAATTTTATTCTAAATCATATATTATTACTCATAATAATATCCATACACAACTCACCATCCCAAAAACTCGGGGCATTACAACTATCTACCCTCGATATTGTATTGCGGGAGCGATTCCTTGTGGGTGGCATAATATCCAAATTACCTCCATCTTAGAGGGGCTATAGGAA
Source organism: Humulus lupulus (assembly GCF_963169125.1). Taxonomy (NCBI): domain Eukaryota; kingdom Viridiplantae; phylum Streptophyta; class Magnoliopsida; order Rosales; family Cannabaceae; genus Humulus; species Humulus lupulus. The sequence goes on from NC_084793.1 coordinate 204,869,959, forward strand.
GAAAATCCTCCATAAGAATGAGTAGATTTCATTGGAGGAAATCATCAAACACTTGAGGATTGAGGAGGAATCTCGTTTTAGAGGTAAGAATGAGGAGTCTAATGGTGAGACTTCAAAGGCCAATATGGTGGCTAATCCTCCTAACAATGGCAAAGGAATTAGCAAGAATAAAATCAAGGGTAAAAAAACCTTAGGGCCTAAGAAGAATGAGGGACAATTTAAAAGTTCCAAGGGACCTTGCTTTCTATGTGGCAAGAATGGCCACTTTGCTAGAGATTGTAGGTTCAAGAGGAACCATAACAATGATGCAAGAGTCAATTCAACCAAAGAAGAGCTAGTGGCAATACGAAGTGAAATCAATGTCATACATGGAAAGGTTAATGAGTGGTGGTATGATACTTGTAACATCTTCCTAATCAAGGACCATTACACTATGTATTTTAAATAGTGTTAGACTCGCTAAACGAGTCATTTGTCCATAATCGTATAACTAAACGTAATTAATAATTTAGGGTTAAAATTTTTGGTCAAAGGTATAACCGTTTCACTAAAATGTTTACTTCCATACATGGTATCCTAAACAAACATTTAAAAAGGTTAATTATAATTAAAAGTTACAACCAGCCGACCTAAGCGGCAAAATAGGGTTTGACCCTAGTTCCTCTGAGAAACCCCGGCCGTGGTGGTCGAGCAGCTGCATATGTAGACATTGTCACAAAAGCTCTCCAACTAAAGGATGGTCCAACTTTCTTTTCCCCTTACTTGCACCACATAGCACCCGTGAGCCAAGGCTCAACAAGAAAACTTGAACATGCTCATAAGCAGTTAATAACATGTTACCAAATCATAATAAGCATGCCTCGAAGTAATAACCCTACTCATGCATGAAAACCATTCATATAAGGACTACAACATCATTGGGGTGCCCTAGATAAATGATCAATGAATCATACCAGGGCCTATTGCCCAAAATACATGATTAATAAATCATACTGAGACTCAGCGCCCTAGTATATGAGACTAATGAGTCACCCTGGGGCCCTTTGCCCTATCCTCTGTATAACCAACCTTAAGGCTGGCCCAGCGTACCTGGCGCTTTAGTTTGATGACCTATAGGTCAGTCAAGCATATGTCATGCTCCGGATTAGGCATAACCATATCGACTAGCGCTCAGCGCGCTATTACCGCCCTTGACTTATAAGTCAATACTTTCGACCAATGCTTAGCGTGCTAATGTCGTTCTTGACTTATAAGTCAAGTTCAAGGCCCAGCCCTAGGATATGGGACTAATAAGTCACCCCTAGGCCCATTGCCCTATCCTCTATATAACCAACCTTGGAGCTAGCCCAGCGTACATGGCGCTGAGTTTTTCCACGACCATTGGGTTAGACAAGCGTATGATGCGATCCTGATTAGGCCTAACCATAATGGCATGTGCTCAGAGCATAAAGTGTTAGCCACGACTTATAAGCTGAGTCTTATAACCCCTCGACTTATAAGTCGAGCCTTGTAAGTCCTCGAATCATAAGCCAAGCCCTTTAACCAAACATGCCCTCAACTAACAGGCCGAGCCTTTAATCAAACGCGGTAGATAGATTCTCAGCTTATAAACCAAGCTCTCCAGTCAAAACAAACATCCATATATAACACATTCGTTATACACACATATACAATGCATTACAGTATACTAAAACAGATATACACAGGCACAATTATAATCATGTTTGTTAACTGGGCTTGAGCCCTAATCATGTTCACATTTAACATTTGGGCCAAGCCCTAATCGTATTACATTTGACAGCTGGGCCGAGCCCTAACAATGCATCTCACACATCGGGTGCAATTTTCTTACCTTTGGTTTGAGAGTAAGCAATTAGGCAAGCAAGCCCGACCCCCTGAGAACAATCATCTCCCAAGACTTAGTGGTAACCTAGTCATAACCCACAAATAACATTCTCATTACTATTTGATTCCATAATAGAACCCCAGGACCAATCCTCTGCTCTCGGGACCTCTAATTCCCTCATACAGAGTGGTGAAATCGTCCCCCAAGCCCCTAGGCCTATGCCCCAAAAATGAAAATAAAGGCCCCTAAATATGGCCTACTGTCGCAACACAACCTTACAGGCGTCGCGACACACAACTAGGGCCCCTTGCCCTAGAACATCCCAGCGATGCGGCTCTAAAGAACAGTGTCGCGGTGCCCTTACGTGAACCCAGAAATATTGGGTTTTTCCACCATTTTTCCCCGAGCCAAGGCTCCCAAATCTCGTCCAAACTTGCCTTAAAGTCCCAAATGAGTTTAAAACCCTAAACAACACATCATAAGCAGTACAAATACCTCAAAAACCAAACTCAATCTCTAACCTAAATCAAAACCCAATCATTTGTTTAAAAATTTGCTGAAACTTAAACCACTGCAAGAATCATAAAAAAACAGAGCATAACCTTACCTTAAAGAAGATTCATGACCCAATTCCCAAGCCTTTCTCCTTAACAAAGATCAAACTCCTCCAAAGCTTCAAGAGGTAGAGAGAGAAAGGTGAGAGAGAGTGTGTGAGGTGCTGAGAGTGTTTCCCCATTGCTTTGTTTCCTTTCTATAAAGTCAGCTAGTGACTCAGTCACTCTCTTGGCATGAAAAGACCAAATTGCCTCTTGCCCAATAGCTTACTCCTTAATTCTCTCGAGGGCAAGACCATCTTTAGCTACTTTTCCCCATTAATCATAATTAACGTCTCACAAATTCCCGTTATCTCCAATATCCTCAAATAGACACTAAATAATTTCTCATTACCCAATAAATCCTGGTAATGTAATAATTTACCAAAATAACCCTAGGCTAACCCCGAGCCAGGTATTTGACCCCATTATGACTAAACTGCTAACTTGCTGCCTAGGTTCATCTCATGTGAAATAACCCAAATATATCCACATAATGATGTGGTCTCACACATATATCACATATATGTCCAATATACCCATAACGGGCCAAATTACGAAAACTGCCCTTTTAATCAGAAACGACCCCACATGCATATTTAATACACCTAAACATGCATATCAAGTCATATTATAATATAAGTCACATAATCATGTAATGATACACATATATATATCACATAGACACATATTTCATAACTAAATCACATAATTTCCATATTTTGCCATCATAGCCCCCTAATCAAGGCCCTAAGCCTTGTTAGGGAAATTGGGACGTTACAATACTTGTGCTACCATTGATATTACCTATGATAGATCTTTATTCAAAACCTTTGAAGCTTCAAAGGAAGGGCATGAGATTCAAATGGGCAATGAGAAAAGGTCCAAGGTTGAAGGAAAATAAATTGTAGACTTATTCTTCACATCCGACAAGAAGGTTCAACTCACCAATGTTTTGTATGTACTAAAATGAGTATAATCCTTGTGAGCGGCAATTTTCTTGGCAAACCGAGAATCAAGGTTGTGATAGATTTCAGCAAGGTTACATTGTCAAAGGTAGATGTATTTGTGGGGAAGGGATATGCTTGTGGTGGCATGTTCAAACTTTGTACCTCAATTGATAACATGAATAATAATGCTTCAAGTTCTTGTTATATGCTTAACTCAAATTCTATTACTTTGTGACATGTTAGACTTGCACATATAGGATTTAGCACAATTAAAAGTGAAATTAAATGTGGATTTAATGATTGTGATAATGTTGAGCATGATAAATGTGACATATGTGTTAAATCTAAAATGGTAAAGAAACATTTTCCAACTGTTGAAAGAAATTCTAAATTGTTAGATTTGATACATAGTGATTTATGTGAACTAAATGGAATGTTGACTGTTATCCAGATTTCCGGATAGCGTTTAGATTGATGTCCTCGGGGAAGCAGAATTATCGATGTCTTTCACGGTAGGTGACCAGAGCTCGCGGATGAACAGAAAGGCTTCGCCTCTCCCGTTTAGTGTCCGGATTACTCTTCCAAGAAAACACAACACGGAAACTCGTCAACCCTCCTGGACTCCCGAAGGGGTATCCTTCGGGGAAGCCCTTTCTAGGAGAAGCTCTTCGAGTGGTCTCCGCGGAAACAGTTCCGTGCCTCGCACGGAACAAAGCCAAACGGTCGAGTCCTGGAGGAGGCATATTTGGAATGATATCCGCCTGACACAGGATCCCGCCTGACACGCCCGTCAGGTCAAAGCCGCACACATCCCAGCACGCCTAAGGGTACCTTTTCGCCTACTGTTCCGCTGACAACTTGGAAAAGACAGCTGACTTTGTGTGTTCCCCATACTTTCACGTAAATATACCCACATAGAGTCTTGTAGCCATGCTACTACAGTAATTGTATCCCTATTTATGGCTGGTGTAATTAAGACTCATGTACGTAGAGAAAAACCCTAATCCGAAACCCTAGCTATAAAGACCCCTTCATTTTACAAGAAGAGGGACGACCAACAAATCACATAGCAAAAACTCTACTAAAATCTCTCTAGCTTCATCTTCTTCAAGAGAACCCGAGAGAAACACTGTGAGTGTGTGAAGTTCTTGTGCACCAACCATCTACTGTAACCTTTTCCAAGTATAATAACATCGACTCGTGGACTAGGGCTTGTTAACGCCTGAACCACGTAAAAACACTGTTTGTTTAGTTACATTTCAGCATTTCTACAGTTCTTATCTTTTTATTATTCTGTTTGTATTCGTTTCCGAAAAACTCGGTAAACATTTTTGTGCTTTCATTGAGAGCTGTAGGAAGTTGTTAGTCAGCTCTTTTTCTGTGTACGTTTTTTGTATTCGCTTCGTGCTAAAGAGATGGTGACTACGAGAAAATCCGCTGTTGACAAAAATGCTACGGTCAACCCCGATACCGTGATGGAAGATGTGGTGCAAAGCGAACCCTTGGACTACCAAGGTGAAGACCCGACATCCCGCCAGGATCGGGTCAGTACCGAAGATACAACATACTTAGAAGACGAAGAAGAGTATGTCCAAGACGGTTATTACAAGGACGACTGCTACTATGAGAAGGACCCAGAACTGGTCCAAGTAGCCGAAGAACTGGAGGTCACCAAAGCCAAGCTTGCTGAGCAGGAGCGCCTCTCCGAAAAAATGCAGCGCATGATGGAGCGCCTCCAAAGCAAGTTCGGAGACCTAGGCGACTCGGACGAGGACGCCTCTGTTTTAGGTGGTGCTGATGTCGCTATGCCGGATCCAGCCGCTGCTGGACCATCCAAAGCCGCCCCTAACAAGGGAAAAGAAAAAGTTGGAGAGCCTGTGCGCGCTGACGCCCCTGCACCTCCTAAAGGCGTGAATCACAAGGCCGACTGCCCCCCCCCCCCGCGCGCAGAAGGTCTCTGGCGCTCCTAAGCCCAGACGTCCTTCAGCCCCAAGGGGGCACTCCGTGCCTAAAGGGCCCGGTGCTAAGGCACCCAGGCCTAGGGGAAGGAACAACCGTCCCAGTGATTCCGTCAACCAGGACGGTCGGGCTGCGAACTCGCACTCCGAAGATAGCTGGTCCACGGTGGACCTAAGAAGAAGGTTGGAGGCCAAGTATGAAAAGGCCAAAGGAGAAAAGGCCCGGCCTTGCGGAGATGACCTCCGAAATCATATTAATGACAAGCTCCGGGGACGTGACCTCCCGGAGAGTGATACGAAGAGGCTCGAGGAACAGATTGCTGCCTTGACCAAGTTGGTCCGGAAGCAAAGTGGGGCCCTGTCAGACTCTGAGGAGGAAGACCCGGAACCATGTATTCGGAGGATCACGGAAACGTCCCTCCCGGATAACTTCAAAATGCCCCACATAGAATTATATGATGGGAGGACAGACCCGCGTACCCACCTAGCTAAATACAACAAAATGATGCAAGTGGCGCGTGTCAGTGAGGACGCCAAATGCATGTGCTTCTCACTCACCCTTACCAAGTCCGCGGAGGACTGGTGGAAAAGATTAGCTCCCGGATCAATCCACAGTTGGAAGGAGCTACAGTCCGCATTCAGGAGGCAGTTTATTGCTGCCCGCGACCACGACATGGAGGTTGGTTCCTTAACCAACATCAAGCAGCAACCCACTGAGAACCTCAAAGCTTTCATTCAGAGAATGATGGAAGCTGCTGCAAAGACCAAGGTCAGCGATGACATGAAGCTGATCGCCCTCCAATCGGGCCTTACTGTCGGCTCCCTGCTATGGGGGGAAATGCAGAGGAGACGGGCAGAAACGCTGTCCGAATTCATGTCAAAGGCTCAGGGAATCATCAACCTTGAGGATGCCTACCAGCAGGCCTTTGGAGTTCCCCCAGCTCCAACACCTTCCGTGACTGCGCCGAGCTTTGCTTCGCAAGCTCCCGCACCAGCCCTCACGCTTCCAGGAGCCCAATTCACTCTAAGTGTGTACGGGCCTTCCGCGTCTGCTCAGACGCCGAGTCAAACCCATTTCTCTGGGTACGGAGCTGTACAAACCGGATGTAGTATCGCTCCTGGCATGCCGCAGCCGCAAGCGGAAGCCCCAGAACGAAATTTGAGCCAATCGCGGAGCAAACGAAGCGGAAGAAACTCCAACCGGGGAGACCATTCAAAGAAGCCCCGGAAGGACTATGAGCCCAAGTTCACGGAATATACCAGTTTGATAGACTCGCGAGAGAATGTCTATCGGGCGACCTGTAATATGGTCAACTACAGGAAGCCCCCGAAAGTGTCTCACGGAGGAAGACGTCCGCGAGACTCCAATAAAAGGTGTGAGTTCCACGGAGACGTGGGGCACACCACGAACGAGTGCCTTCAGCTGAAGGATGAGATCGAGTCCCTGGCAAGAGCGGGACACCTCGGTCAGTGGGTGAGGATACCCATTATCTATCCCGGACAGGGGGTAGTTCACAGAGCTGCATATTCCCCGGGATAGAGGGGGACCGCTAGCGCTCCTGGAGCCGGTCGCCCCCAAGCTCCCGGGTCTCAGTACCCAGCGCTTCCTGCTCCACCCGCTCCGGCGCCCATTGCCTTGTTGGCTCCAGGACCAGGCAACCCATATCCGCCCGGCCTTGCTCCGCCACCCGTTGACGGACACGTAGCCACCATTTCCGGAGGACCGCACCTTGCCGGAAGCACCCGCAACTCCCAGAAGAGGTACTTGAGGGAGTTAGAACACGTCGAGGAGATGTGCGCCTTGGTTCAATCACCTGCTCAACGTCCCTGAATGATGGATCTTCCCATCACCTTCACGGAGGACGATGCTTGACATGTGCACTTCCCCCACAACGATCCCCTCGTGGTGGAAGCCCAGATTGCCAATAAGAAGGTCTCACGGATCTTGGTCGATAACGGAAGCTCCGTAAACATCCTCTTCAAAGCGGCCTTCCACGCGATCAGATTGACCGAGACAGACCTGGCCCCATGCCCCATCCAGCTTCAAGGGTTCAATGGGGACGCTTTCATGCCATTAGGCAAAATTCAACTTCCAGTCACCCTCAGAGGAGAAGCGACGCTTGTGCCTTCAAGCATAGCACATTCGTGGTGGTCGACTGCCCCACGGCGTATAATGCCATCTTAGGCCGACCGGTCCTAATCGATTGTGGGGCCATAACCTCGATACGCCACTTATGTTTGAAGTTTCCATGCGACGATGGGCGTATTGGCACCCTCCGAGGAGACCAAAGAAGTGCACGGAGCTGTTATAACGTCTCCGTCCGATCCGTCTACACGGTCCAAGAGACGTTTGCTGCCATTCCTTTGGCAGAAGAATTACCAGAAACTGGGGGTGCTCAGGAGGCATACTTTGATGAACTCGACCCAAGAGTGGGAATCGAGAAAGCAATAGAGCCGATGGAGGAAGTCGAAGAGGTGATCCTCAACCCGGGAGAACCCACCAAAGTCATTCAGGTGGGGAAAAACCTGCCGTCGGCCATTCGAGATAAGATCGTGGCCACTGTGAAGGATAATCAGGATATCCTGGCATGGTGCCACGCTGATATGACGGGGATTAATCCCAATGTTGCGTGCCACGCACTCAACATAGACCCATCTGCAACTCCAATTCGCCAAAAGAGGAGGCCGTTGGACCCAGTGAGAGCCGAAGCCGTCAAAGCTGAAGTGGACAAATTGATGTCCATAGGCTTTCTCCAGGAGTCGCACTATCCCGTGTGGTTGGCCAACCCAGTTCTGGTCCCGAAACAAGGCCTGCCCGAAAGATTGTTTCCCTCTTCCGCGAATCGATCAGATGGTAGACGCTACTTCCGGGTACGAACTCTTATCCTTCATGGATGCATACTCCGGATACAACCAGATCAAGATGCATGTCGCGGACCAGGAACACACCAGCTTCCTCACGGACAAGGGTGTCTACTGTTACGTGGTCATGCCTTTCGGTTTGAAGAATGCTGGGGCGACGTACCAGCGTCTAGTAAACAGAATGTTCAAGGACCAACTGGGGAGGAACATGGAGGTGTACGTGGACGACATGTTGGTAAAGTCCAAGACCTCCGGGGACCACAGTGATGACCTTGAGGAAGCTTTCGCCGTGATCCGAAAGTACGGGATGAAACTAAATCCAAAGAAATGTACTTTCGGGGTTTCGTCTGGAAAGTTCCTCGGTTTCATTGTCAGCTCCCGCGGAGTGGAAGCCAACCCTGAGAAAATAAAGGCGTTCATAGATATGCCTTCCCCCCGGAAACATAAGGATGTCCAGAGCGTTACCGGAAGGATAACTGCTCTCAGCCGCTTCGTATCCAAGGCCACTGACAAGTGTATCCCCTTCTTCAATGTGTTGCGAGGAAACAAGAAGTTCGAGTGGGCCCCCGAATGCGAAGCAGCCTTCCAACTCCTCAAAGAACATTTAACCCGAGCTCCCATTCTGTCCAAACCTGTCGAAGGAGAGGCGTTGTTCTTATACTTAGCTGTGACTGAGCACGCAGTGAGTGCCGCTCTCGTCCGGGAAGATGGCCGTATCCAGCTCCCTGTGTATTACGTAAGCAAGAGGTTATTGGACGCCGAGTCCAGATATTCAATGATCGAGAAACTCTCCCTCTGCTTGCTAATTGCTTCACGGAAGCTGAGGCCATATTTCCAGGCGCACACCATCAAAGTACTCACCAACCACCCTCTCCGACAAGTCCTGCAGAAGCCCGAGTCTTCTGGCAGATTGCTTAAGTGGGCCATGGAACTGAGCCAGTTCGACATCCACTACCAACCACGTGTTTCCATAAAAGGTCAAGCTCTCGCGGACTTTATTGTGGAATGCTCGGGAATGAATGACCTCCCGGAAGATCCTGTCCCGGAACATCCCACATGGAAGGTCTATGTAGACGGAGCCTCAAATGAAAAAGGAGCTGGAGCGGAGGTCATCCTAATATCTCCCCAAGGGCATCAGCTCCAGAGCGCCATCCGTTTCGCGTTCCCAGCATCCAACAACGAGGCAGAACACGAAGCTATGTTAGCTGGGTTACGACTGGCCAGAGAAGTTGGAGCCCAAAAAATCGAAGTATACAGCGACTCCCTACTTGTGGTAAACCAAATATCCGGGGAATACCAGACGAAAGGCGAAAGGATGGCTGCCTACATGTCTCTCTCCCGCGACCTACTGTAGCATTTCAAAGGCTACCAAATCCGCCAGGTCCCCCGGGACCAGAACTCACTCGCGGACACGCTGGCCAAGCTTGCAACGGACCCGGAGATTGAACAGTATGGCTTAGTCCCCATCGGGCACTTAGAAGCCCCCAGTACTGAGACACGAAGGATAAACGCCATCATCGACCATTCCCACTCCTGGATAGGACCCATCCTCAAATTTCTCACCACCGGAGAGCTCCCCACTGATAGAGCTGACGCAAGGAAGCTCCAATATCAAGCTCCCCGATACGTGGTTATGGATGGAAAGCTTTACCGCAGGGGGTTTTCCATACCCTTCCTTAGGTGTGTTGTCGGAACCGAAGTCAGCACCATCATCCATGAGATTCACGGAGGCTTCTGTGGCGATCATACCTCCGGGCTGAGCCTCTCCAAAAAGATCCTTCGACAAGGATACTTCTGGCCCACCATGAAGAAGGATTGTGTGGATTATGTCAGGAAATGTGAGCAGTGCCAGAGGTACGCCAAGGTTCCGCGAGCGCCGCCTACAGAAATTACCCTAATGACCAGCCCCTGGCCGTTCGCCGTTTGGGGCATTGACCTAGTAGGTTCCCTTCCAACTGGAAAGGGTGGAGTGAAGTATGCCATAGTCGCGGTAGACTACTTCACCAAATGGGCTGAAGCTGAACCTATGAACACGGTCACATCTAAAAAAGCACTGGACTTTGTCATCAGGAATATAGTGTGTCGTTTTGGGCTTCCACGAAAAATTGTGTCCGACAACGGAAAGCAATTTGACAGTGAACACTTCACGAACTTCTGTGCTTCGCATGGAATTATCAAAAGCTTTTCCGCAGTCGCCAGACCCCAGGCTAATGGGCAAGTGGAAGCTGTAAACAAAATATTAAAGACCACGTTGAAGAAAAAACTCCAAGCCTGCAAGGCTCACTGGCCGGAAGAACTTCCGCGAGTACTTTGGGCCTATCGCACAACAGAGAGAACTTCGACGGGGCACACGCCTTATTCCATGACCTTCGGTTGCGAGGCCGTCATCCCAGTAGAAACTATGATCCCCTCTCACAGGTGAGATACCTACGACCCTACCCGGAACCATGCCCTTCTCCAGGAGTCCTTGGACATGATCGAAGAGCTCCGGGAGCAGTCGCAGGTCCAACTAAAAATGTACCAAGGCAAGATAGCCCGACACTTTAACACGAGAGTCAAGAGCCGTACATTCGAAGTTGGGGATCTTGTCCTACGGAGAGTATTTCCTGCTACGCAGGATCCGGGAGTGGGGGTCCTCGGACCCAACTGGGAAGGCCCCTACGAAGTCCAAGAAAAAGTGGGCCATGGGACGTATCACTTAAAGAGACTCGACGGATCTAAAGTCCCGCGCGCCTGGAACGCGGAGCACCTCCGCCGTTACTACCAGTAGGCCCCGGACCATCTAGTCGGAAGTCCTTGGTGAAATTAGCAAAAGTAAAAAATGTGGAAATAATCCTCCCTGTTGTAAAACTCACGCCTAGCAGGCCAATGTAATGAAACACGGAGGGATTCACTCCGCTTTTACTGCACTTTTCATCCCTATGTTCAAAGCTGCGTTTTAACAAGTGACCACGCGGTCCGGAGACGTCCGGACCCCACGCTCACTTGGGGGGGTATACATGTCTAAGGCATAGCCATACGCCCCTTGAACAAAACGTACACAGAACACCACTATTGTGCTAGCATTGTGTTTGAAATTTTTAAATTGTTTGAAATGTTTAAATTGTTAAACTTAAGTTTATTTGTTGCCATGAACATGCTTGCATTATGTGTCCTATGTGCATTATGTGCTTATGTGAAAATTGCCATGGAAATGCCTGCCATTATGTATCATGAAAAGTATCTCCTGTGTAGCCCAGCGATGGACAGGACTGGGGGTTGAGGCACGTTCATAGAGCTACGCCGAAACACCCCCAACTCCTTGACAAGTCCTTTGCAGAATACTCCGAGATCGCTATAGAGCTTTGCTTCGCAAGCTCCAGCTCCGGGTCCCGCAAGGCGAAAGATGGCAAGATCCGCGATCGCTGTAGAGCTTTGCTTCGCAAGCTCCAGCTCCGGGTCCCGCAAGGCGAAAGATGGCAAGATCCGCGATCGCTGTAGAGCTTTACTTCGCAAGCTCCAGCTCCGGGTCCCGCAAGGCGAAAGATGGCAAGATCCGCGATCGCTGTAGAGCTCTGCTTCGCAAGCTCCAGCTCCGGGTCCCGCAAGGCGAAAGATGGCAAGATCCGCGACCGTTGTAAGCCTTGCTTCGCAGACTCCAGCTCCGGATCTCACAAAATAATGCATGACGAGCTCCTCGACCATTGCAAGTTTCAGCTCCAGGAGCAGACATGGTCGATCCACCACTCACGGCAGGCCTTGCTTCGCAAAGCCCCTGCTCCGGGATCACACCTGGTGGGCGTGGCGATTTCCCCGACAGCAACGAGCCTTGCCTCGCAGGGCTCCATGCCAGGTCCCTGAAGTCATCCACCATGAGGTTCGCAATAACGGTTAGTTTTGCTTCGCAAAGATCTAACCTTAAGTCTAGCGACGCTCACCAAAAGAACTCCCGTTCCAAACCATGGAACGGCTCACCTTAGCAATCCCAGCGAACCGTATAACTACAAGTCCCGGGATTGGCTATCTGCCTTAGGAAAGCTAAAATACGGTGAAAGGAGCCTGGCCGTTGGAACCAGGAAACCTTCGTAACCTAGAAACTACGTGGGAAAAGACATCATCCGTTAAAGCTTCAAGTGGGAAGTGCATAGGTTTTGGCCGTTGGAACCAAAACCTCATACGCCCCTACAACAGTTTCTATCGTATAAATGTCTACCCTAAGCGCAAAGATAAATAAAGAACTCGGCAGAAAAGAGAGGAGAATGCTATAATTATGGCAAATATGTCCGCAATGAAAAACTCAAAATGAAAAATAATTAAAGATAAAACCCCTTCAAGCATTGGGGGTAACTACAGCTTCCACGACCGCAGCTTCGGGGGCATCGGTTTCAACTGAGGCTGGCGGAGTCGGCTCATTGGAAGGCGGAACTTTGTCATGAGAAGGTTCAGAGGTCCCCGCCTCTCCGGGATCTCCCACCTCAGGAGCTCCAGCACGTTCGTCAATGTTGTAAGTTTGGACGTACGCCTCTGGGCCTTGATCCCACACGAGTAGCTTCTCCCTCATGGCTTCGGCATCATCTCCCAGATAGCCTAATACCTCCGGGTTCACTTTCCAGAGTTGATGCATGAGGACCACATGCGATATATTAATCGTCCTGTTCAGTATCACCTCAGCATCCTCCTTCTCCTTCAAGCGCTCCGCCTCGGAGGTTGCCAGCTGTGCCTCCGTGACAGTTAGTTGAGCCCTCAATTTTTCCATTTCGGCCTTGGAGGCATCACGCTCCCCCTTAAGAAAATCAATCTCATTGCGCTGCTCCCTATTTTGGCTCAGCACGGATTGCTTCTCGGTCACATGCCCCCTGGCAGTGAATTGTAAGGCCCCGATCTCTTTACCCTTCTCGGCGAGCCCCAACTGCAGCATAGACATGAGATCCCTGCTCCTCTTATGGAGTTGCTCCTCCTCGTGCAGCTTACTCTGAAGAGTGGAATATTCCTCTTGCTGCTTAAGGAGGAGATCATTTTTTGATTGCAAGCGAGCTTCCAGGGTATCCTTCTCCACCTTGGCTTGGGACAGCTCTTCCCGGAGCTTGGAGTTTTCGGCCTTCATCCCATCCGACCGCTGTCTAAACTCATTCTCTGCCTTGGCCCGATACTCTTGATATTTGGCAAGATATTTCTTGTCCGCCTCTTCCTCAGCCGTGCGCTGGGCCTGATCAATCTTCTCCGAAGCCTCCAAGGCCTGTTGGGTCAGTTTCTGCTTCTCCGCCTCCAAGGCCTGGCGAGCCAGCTGGCTCTCCTCCAGTTGAACCAGAACTGCACCAACCTCCCGGAACGAGCGTTCCGCGATCATAGAGGCCTGCAAGGAAAGACAATAGAATGAGCTAAAGCCGGACAAAAAGACAGATGATCCCAAAAAATAACAACTGACGGCTTACCCCGGACAGTTGCTGCTTCACACCGTGTGTCAGCAACAGCGGATCCTTACTGCTACTGATGGCCCATTTCTCATAATTGAGCTCGCATAAGCTCAGGGCCATGTCCTCCATCATCTCAGCTCCGAACGGCGCCAATGCACGTCCGAGCCTAGGCACCAGCCTCTTCTCCAAGGCTGGACCATCCAAAACCGCTCCGGCCGGGTGAAGGGATCTCACCCCCTCGGCCAGCTCAGCTCTCTTCACGGCAGACAAGTTATCTGCCCTTCCCTGAGTAACAGCCTTCTCCGCCTCTAACCGCCTCTTCAAAAAACTATCGGCCCGTCTTACACCCTCCAGGAGAGCAGCGGGGAAACTGGTTGGCTTCCGCGGGAAGTGGAACTTCAGGCCAGGCAGAGGAAGGTTGGTTGTCTGAGAAGAAGGAGACCCCGGAAGGGTGGACCCCCTTTGGGCTGGAGGAGGAGGCAGACGGGGTATTAAGGCCCCGGTCTGTTGCTTTTGCTGCTGCGGCAGCAGAAGTAATTGCCCTTGTTGCTGCTGCTGGTTTGGATGTTGTTGTTGCTGCTGCTGTGACGTTGGTGATTGTCTCTGTTGTTCTTGTTGCTGCTGTTTTTGTAGTTGTGGTTGCTGTCGTTGCTGTTGTTGTTGCCTTCGACCGGGAGAAGAGTGTCTAAGGCGTTTGTTCTTAGCGCCCTCAACATCTTCTCCGGGACGCTTGCTCACCCCAGTTGTACTCACGGGGAACACAAGCCCTTCCCCGTCGCTGCTGCTACTCGAGACCATCATAGTCTCGGAAGGCCCGTCAGCAGGAGACTTCTCTACCCTCGGAGACGCTTGCGCCTCGCCACTTGTCTTCTTGGGGGAGGCAGCTTTACCTCCCCTACCAGCCTTGGTCTTCCGTCCTTTCCCCGTGGACGGGTCTTGGCTGGTGGCAGCCTTCTTAATGAGCAAAGTAACCCTCCCCAACATCTTGGCTTCTGGATACTCTGCAAGAAACGTACAAAGCAAGGTTAACGAACCAACAAGCAATGAGAAAGAAGATAAGCGGAAGACAAGACAATCAACAACATAAAAGCACAAGCAAGCCTGCCAGCAGGGAACAAGAAACAAGAAAAAGAAAAGTTTGAAAGGGACGACCATGCACGAGAAACGTGGATGGCCTTCCCCGAGCAAAACAAAACATCGCTTCCTGCTCCAGGAAGCTCCCGTACTCCTTGAAGTCCGGGAATGACATGTTGAGGGAAGAAGGGTCAACCATGATGACACCTTCTGGCAGACTACCGTCACTCAGACACCCGAGGAGCTCATCTACCCTATCGCAATATCTGTCGAAGGGTATCCTACGCGGATCTAGCCTAAGGAAACGGGGATCAAACTCCATCTGAGAGGTCCGGGAAACCTCAGACAGGCTGGGGGTGTGGATCAATCGAAAACTAGTCTTACCTCTCCTGGAGGTACTAGCCCCCGGAGCCCCTTCGTTAGGGTAAGCCGCGGCGTGGCGAGCCTCGATCTCCTCTTCCTCAGGCTGGGGGTCGGGGAACCTCTCCGCCCAACTAGGAGATAAAGTATTTTCGTCCCGGGCTGCTTGGGTGATCACCTTGGACAGCTCCAGGGCAATCTGCTCCCGGATGTCAGCTGACACCTGACTTTGCCCCCTGCCACTCACTGGCTCGATGTTTTGGAAGGAGGCGAGTAACCCATACTCCCTCAACGATTCAGAGGTCACAAGTCCCTCCACTTTCAACTCTTCCTCAGAAAGCCCTTCGTAGAACTTGGACCTCCTTATCATCTCTGCGCAGCGAGGTGTCCGCGGAACGACTTCTGCAAAATTCAAATACGAGCGTTAGAGATCCTACCAAAAGGCAAATCAAACGCAAAGAAACAAAGTTGAAAAGGAGAGGAAGGAACACTTACCAGGGATTTTGAAGTCCAAAGATAGGGCTGGCACCCTCTTCAGCGGAAAGCCAGTCGTCAGGAACCAGTATTCCCGGAGGTCTGGAACCCTCGCGGTATGACAGGTGGGGCACATCACGTCCGGGTGCCTTTCCAGCCTGTAAAACCCCACCTTGTCTGAATGACCCCTCATAGGCTGAGACTTCAACCCGTAGAAGTACAGCACCTCCTCCGGGGTAGGAGCTTCCAGTTTCCGGGACTTGCAAAAGATGAACCACCCTGCTAGGAGCTTGTAGCTGGGAGGAATCAACTGGAAGGGGGCAATCCCCACCTTCACACAGAAATTGGCAAAGTAGCTCCTTAGGGGCAAGTGCGCCCCACACACTATGTGTGCCCAGCTCCAGGCACCGAAGCCCTCGTGACTCTGGCTAGCCGACTCGCCCAGCACCGACAGACGATGCCACATCAGACCTGGGATGTTCTTCAGGCCTGCCTCGGAGGAATACAGCTCCAGCATGCCATAATTCCTGAAAAGGTTCGGCTTTTGGTCCATCTCCCAGATGGAACTATTGGAAGTCGGTGGACTAGCCGCGACCACTTTCGCCTTTCCTTTCCCCTTTGCACCAGCGGCAGGGGAACCCTTCTCCTGGGTAGAATCAGCCTCCCCCACAGCAAGGAGTTGTTCCTTTGAGATGTTCGTCACTGGACAAAAGAAAGAAAGAAGAAAACACTCTAAGCAGTCAGAACCCTTGTCATACCCTAGTGGTATCAAAGGCGTCGAGGAGACCCTCCCCGAAAACTGCTTGGAGAGGCTCCCACCGAGCTTACCGAGGGATTGGCACCATGCCACCCGAAGGGCAGCAAGGAACCAGACTCCGACTCCGAGCCTAAGCCCACCAAAAGAAGTTTTTTTCCAGAGAAAAACACCCTAAAGGCGTTCATGCTTATGCCCTAAAACAGCAAAACAAGGAACGACTTTCCGAACGCAGATCGCCAAAGCATGCAAAAAAGGCTACTTATCGACTCACATCAATCACATGCCTACCAAAGCCCTATTCACGCATGCACATAAGCGATAATGGCAGAAACCTCTACTCTAACAACTACCAACAACCTAAGGTTTGGGAGGAAAGAGCAAAGTAGAAATACTTACTGATATTCGGGTAGTTGGAGGTTGAAGGAGTAACTGGATCACTGCACAGCACGATCGCGAGAAGTAAAAGCTGCAAAGACGAACGGCAATTCAAACCAGGAACTTCGGCGAATAAACCCACTGCCAAATCAAAAGAAAAGTTTCCAGATACTTACCAAAAGAAATGGCAAGTTCGGGGGAACGGAAGCTGGGAAGCCTGAGAGTTCGAAGGTTTGGAAATCTGAAAATCCTAAAGATAGAGAATTTGAAAGCGTAAAGAGGAAGAAAGGTCCTTTCCCTCATTTTTATAGCAGGGAAGAAGTCGTTTCGAATTCCTCAATTGGACGGTCCCGATCTTCCCATTCCGTGTGCATCAGATCCAACGGCTGGAGATGAAGCGACGATCCTATTTATGACTCCTCGGATGGGAATAAAGTATTTATTTCCCATCATTACACCACCTCGGGCCCGGAGTACCATTAAAAACCGTCAAATCATTATTCAGATGACTGACGCACGCATACTCAACCAGTCGCCTCACGCACACGTCTTAGTCGCAGAACCATTCCCAGAATGACACGTAGTCCTTGCCGCACTTGAGTACTTGAGTTCAAACAGAAGAAATTCCCTTTCTTTTTCATACTAACACTCAGGCAGGAAAAAGGAACCCTTCCGGGAACACAGAAGGTTCCCCCTCGCCTAATCTAAGAGACCGAAATACCCAAAGGACTGTACAAGCTCCCGGATCTCTCAAAGCTCCGTGACCTTGGGGGGTAAATGTTATCCAGATTTCCGGATAGCGTTTAGATTGATGTCCTCGGGGAAGCAGAATTATCGATGTCTTTCACGGTAGGTGACCAGAGCTCGCGGATGAACAGAAAGGCTTCGCCTCTCCCGTTTAGTGTCCGGATTACTCTTCCAAGAAAACACAACACGGAAACTCGTCAACCCTCCTGGACTCCCGAAGGGGTATCCTTCGGGGAAGCCCTTTCCAGGAGAAGCTCTTCGAGTGGTCTCCGCGGAAACAGTTCCGTGCCTCGCACGGAACAAAGCCAAACGGTCGAGTCCTGGAGGAGGCATATTTGGAATGATATCCGCCTGACACAGGATCCCGCCTGACACGCCCGTCAGGTCAAAGCCGCACACATCCCAGCACGCCTAAGGGTACCTTTTCGCCTACTGTTCCGCTGACAACTTGGAAAAGACGGCTGACTTTGTGTGTTCCCCATACTTTCACGTAAATATACCCACATAGAGTCTTGTAGCCATGCTACTACAGTAATTGTATCCCTATTTATGGCTGGTGTAATTAAGACTCATGTACGTAGAGAAAAACCCTAATCCGAAACCCTAGCTATAAAGACCCCTTCATTTTACAAGAAGAGGGACGACCAACAAATCACATAGCAAAAACTCTACTAAAATCTCTCTAGCTTCATCTTCTTCAAGAGAACCCGAGAGAAACACTGTGAGTGTGTGAAGTTCTTGTGCACCAGCCATCTACTGTAACCTTTTCCAAGTATAATAACATCGACTCGTGGACTAGGGCTTGTTAACGCCTGAACCACGTAAAAACACTGTTTGTTTAGTTACATTTCAGCATTTCTACAGTTCTTATCTTTTTATTATTCTGTTTGTATTCGTTTCCGAAAAACTCGGTAAGCATTGACTATAGGAGAAAGTAGATATTTTATTACGATCATAGATGATTGCTCTAGGTTTACATATGTATATTTGCTTAAGAATACAGGTGAAACATTTAATGTGTTTAAATCATATAAAGTGGAAGTTGAAAACCAATTATAAAGGAAAATAAAAGTGCTTACAAGTGATAAGGGTGATGAATATTTCTCAAATGATTTCAACTTGTTTTGTGAAGAGCGTGGAATAATACATGAATGTACTGCCCCTTATACTCCACAAAAAATGGTATATCAGAAAGGAAAAATAGAAAATTTCTTGAGATGATTAATGCTATGCTATTACATTCAAATTTCAGTTTTAGTTTTTGGGGGTGAAGCCTTGCCACCCGCTTGTTATATATTAAATTGTATACCCATGAAGAAATACAATATATGTTCATATGAGTTATGGAAAGAAAAAGAACCAAACATTCGTTATCTTAAAGTGTGGGGGGGGGGGGTGTCTTGCTTATTGCAAGAACATGGATCCTAAAAGGACCAAGTTGAGCACAAGGGCTATAAGATGTGCATTTGTGGGCTATGCCCAAAATAGCAAAGCTTATAGTTTATTAGACTTGTAGTCTAATGTGATAATTGAATCAAGAAGGGTTGAGTTCTTTGAGAACATGTCATATGATGGCAACAAGTTAATAGAACCAACTCAAATTAGAGAGCCTTAAGAGAAGACTCCTAATAGGGTTAGTGAGAAATCTCAATTTCCTAGAAGGATCCAAAGGCTCAAAGATTTGGGATCAAGTAGTAAATATTCTCTAATAAAGACTATATACCTTGTAGAAGGTAACAATTAGGAAGTCACTTGGAAATATCCAATGGTACTTCAAATGAAAGATGTTCCCAAAACTTTCAAAGAAGATAAGTCCTCAAGGGACTCCACTTTTTAGAAGGAGGCAATAAATGATGATATGGATTCAATTATGTCTAACCATACTTGGGAATTGGTTGACCTTCCAAAATGATATAAACCAATTGGGTGCAAATGGGTATTTATAAGGAAATACCATACCGATGGCACCATACAAACTTTTAAGGCTAGATTATTAGCCAAAATATTCAAACAAAAGGAGGGAATAAATTACTTTGACACATATGTACCAGTAGCAAGAACTACTTCTATTAGAATGTTATTTTCCTTATCATTTATATATAACATTTATGTTTACCAAATGGATGTCAAAACGACATTCCTAAGTGGAGATCTCGAGGAGGAGGTCTATATGGAACAACCAGATATTAGGGTTTATGCCATAAAAGCATGTGAACAGATATTTTATTGATTTAAATAAAAGTACAATTTTATTATATTTAAATGTTATAATTATTGTTTGAATAATTTGTATAAATATCTGAAAATTTCATATTCATTTATGAGAATATGATCTTGTATTAGTATAAGAGAATTAAGAACATATTTAATGAATAAAGTAGTGAGCAACATATTAAAGTATAGAATCTTTAATGAATGGTTGCTAGTATGATTTACTAAGCATAAGGATGTGGGTAATCTAGATTCAGATTACTGATGTTGATAGACATCTTGGTAAAGGTGTTGTATATAATAGTGATTATATATGACAGGACCGATGTGAATTAATTATCTTTAAAAACTTATCGTTGGCCTTAAATATTTAATTCATATCATAATAGATTATCAACTGTAGATAACTCTAAATCCTTAGTAATCATGAACTCTTGTTTGTGTTTATTGGATCTTTTTATTCATTTGTTAAGGTCTCTTGACATAATCAGGCTAGTGACTTCTAATTTGGAGATTCAATATCATGAATGGTTGGGAACATGATTTTACAATAATTTGAATCCATGCTTTCCTAACGGATCGATTGGTTCCCTTAAGGGTTAATTCTATAACTGAATAGTTATTGAGCTCAAATCTATAATATGATTATATATTAATTATTCACTAGTGAATTAATGGTACTTAATGAACAAGAAGTAATTAGAATGGTAAAGTGATAATTTTGACCAGCTCTAATTAACGAACCAATAAATGGAGGAGAGAACTACATTTATTGATTATATCAATGGACTACAAGAGAAACTCTGTAAATATAATTATACAAATACTTAGAGTGAAATTATATATTTACAATGGAGTAATCATTGAATTAATAAATATGATTATTGAGTTAAAGAGTTTAATTAATAGTCTGGTTTATTGGAGCTTTGTATTATAGGTCCATGATCCTCGGGTCGCCTCTGTCCTACACTGTCAAGGGTAAGCATGTCACAATGAAGACTAATAGAGAAAATGACTAAATTTCAAAGTAATGTTCTAAGGAAAGGAAAAAATTATGTGATAATTATGGGCAATTGATTAATCGTGATTTGATTGACTAATTAATTTTTATCTTATTTGGGAGGGTATCATTATTTTCTCATTATAAGATAATTATTTAAAACTGATAGTTTTTAAGATAAGGTTCATTTTGAATTAACTGATATTTATTTTTTGAAATAAATATGTTGTCTTAAAATTAATTAAGCAAACAAATGAGAAAATCAGGGATAGCATAATGTGGCACACACCACACACACTGCCACATCCCTGGGATTTGAATTGCGAATTTCAAATTAATTTGTTTATTTGTTTATTTAATTATTTAATTTTAAATATGATTCAAATTAAATAATTAATTGGTTATAACTAATCTGTTTTAATTTGTTGACGATGTTTTTCGTCAACTAAAAACAAGAGTAATTAAGCAAATGTATAATTTATAAAGAAAATAAGAACATAGATTTTTATATGGTTTAACAGTTAAAATTTGCCTACTTCCACGAGTCAGTTTTATTAAGGTCTGCATTAAAGCTTTGCAAGAAATTTCACAGAGCGTTTCTCAGTAAAAAATAGTATCCCCCGTACAAATGACTAAATCTAGGCTATTTATAGACTCGGTTACAAGAATCCTCCCTTAATCTTAGGGATATTACAATATATCATATATGAATTCGAAATACAAATCTGATCATTAAGATACAATCAATTGCATTAATTGTAGATAAATATCCCTAAACAATAGGGTTTATTACACGGTTTGAATTAAATCCCCATGATTATAGGGATTTCCTAACAGTGTCTCTGTGTATTAGTTTAATGCTTCTTCGAGCTTGAGCGCTGCTTCAAAGTGCTTTCGAGATCATATGTAGCTTTGAACTTGTCATTGCAGTTGTCGCTACCTCCTTGCTTGATTGGTTTGTCAAACTCATATTTCAGAGGAGACACTTGTTGCCTTCGAGCTTGCAACTCATGGTCAAGTGCAAATGATATGGCTCTTTGGAATTTCATGTTTATTTGTACAAGTATAATGTTAAAACTTATTAATTTCGAGCTTACACTTTACAAGCCTACATTTCGAGGTTGTTTATTTATTCTCGAAATTTGGGTGTAACATAAATTAATTAAATAAAAAATATTAAAATAGTTTTAGTTATCTTCATAAACCTGAAAAGAAGCAATTCTTTTCTAAGTCAATTGTTTCTAGGTTATCAAACTCTCTCAAAGAAAAGAAAATATAGAATTTTCTATACCTGAAATTCCAGAAGTTTCCATATCCCTCTCTCTTCTCAAACATCTCTAGATTTCATGTTCTAAAAACATCTAGAGAGCCTAAAATCAACATGTGAATCATACGTGCCCACACACGTCCTTGTTTGTTAAAGGAATGACCTAGAAGGCTAAGGTGCGAGTTTTCATAAAAATAGGAAGATCGTTGATTTTCACTAAAAGACTCAAGGACACTTGATAGGCTATGAGAGATAATTCCTATATCCTTGTATGTATTATTTAATGTATATAAATATGTATGATCTTGGCTGGTATTAATATTTATTTTTTTAAAAATCCCACCCCCTACCTTCTGCTGCATATTTTGATATTTTTCTATTTTAATACCAAGACCATAGGGTTTTGTTCTTCTAGGAAATGAACATAAAGTGTGTAGACTTGTCAAATCATTATATGGTTTGAAACAAGCTCCAAAACATTGGCATGAGAATTTTTATAAAGTCATTCTTTCAAATGTATTTAGACCCTACAACGTGGGCAAGTGTTTATACTCTAAGAATTATGTCATGACTATGTCATATTAGTGTGTCCTTGTGTAGATGATATGTTGATTTTGAGTAATGACATGAGATGAATAATAGAAAAAAATAGCTTTCTATCTTCTAACTTCAAGATGAAGGACCTTGGAGATATTGATATCATTCTAGGTATCAAAGTTAGAAGGAATAGTGGAGGTTTTGTATTGAGTCAAACCCACTATGTTGAGAAAGTTCTTGACAAATTTAGTCATCTCAAAATCAAAGAGGCAAATACACCATTCAATTCAACACATGAAGTTTGAAAAGAATGAAGGAAGAGCGGTGGCTCAATTGGAATATGAAAGTGCAATAGGGAGCCTAATGTATGTCACTCATTGCACAAGAGCGGATATTGCATACGCGGTTAGTAAACTTAGTAGGTTTGCTAGCAATCCAAGTATTAAGCATTGGAAGGATATTGAGAGGATTTTATGATACCTTAAGAGTACCAAAGAATATAGCCTTCACTATTCAAATTTTCCAAGGATACTTGAAAGATATTCCGACACTAGTTGTATATCGGGAGATGGATATAATCTCTCCACCACCGGTTGGGTGTTTACTCTTAGAGAAGGTGCTATCTCTTAGGGCTCCAAGAAGAAAACTTGTATATCATACTCAACCATGGAAACATAATTTATAGCTCTAGCGACAACTGGAAAAAAGGCCAAGGGGCTTAGGATCTCATGTTGTATATCCCTTTTACCATGGATATGGTATCGACGATCTCAAGACATTGTGATAGTCAATCCACTCTTGCTAGATCATATAATAATGTGTACAATGGGAAGTCTAGACATATTAGTCTAAGACATGAATATGTGAGACAATTGGTTCAAGATGGAATCATATCATTCTCATATTTTAAGGCAAGTGAGAACTTAGCGAATTCATTTGCAAAAACTCTTGTGAGAAGGTTAGTAAGTTCCACTTCAAAAGGGATGGGACAGAAACTCCTAGAATAAGAGATTCACCAATGATGGCAACCCAACTCCAAACTTGTAAAAATCAAGGGAAAGAGCTCAATGGGTATGAATAAATCATTGATAAGTGAATGATTTCAACACTAAAACTTTTGTGAGTTCCATCCAAGATGGTTAGTGTTGGTTTCAACCGAGTAAGGGTTAAGCCTAAAGCTCTTAATGAAGTTCATTTGAGTGCAACAAGCATCTGTAAAGGTAGCAAGGATGTTGTAATTACTTCACATATGAGAACTTAGAGGTGGTTCCGCCTCACATGTGAGTTGAAGTTTCTCCCCGGAAAGTTCATGAAGGGATGGGCACATGGTCATATATGTGCTAAGTGAGAAAAGTGGGAAAACAAAAGATCTAGTGGAGGTATGTAAGGTATCACCGATTTTATCATAATGAATAGTTGGTTCAAGATTTTAAGCTACCAATGATTTCGATAAGACAAAGTGGTATTTTCACTAAGGTAAAGTTAAAGTCAAAAGACACTTTACTTTAGTCACCAATACTGTTTTGAGCTAGAGGTTGAAGTTTCTATTTAACCAAGTAGGGGAATGTTATGATTGGTTAAATACAAATGATAAGTGTTGCTATGCAAGCTAGCTATAAAACACTTAGTAATTTCACATAATGAAGATGTGAAATTTGAGTTTCAATTGTATGCACTTAAAAATTGTGTTTTTGGATCCAAAGTGATAAATTGAGGTATCTAAGAATGCCCAAAAAGTTTCAGAGCATTTTGAGGTGTTTAAGGTCATTTTTTAGAGTTTTGACCTTCCTAGATGGCGTTGCGTTGCCACCTAGGAGGCAAAATATCGTCTAAAGCCTTAGGGCTTTGAGAAACCCAGTAGGTGATGCATTGCCTGGTAGGGGACGCATCACCTGACGTGTCCGTACAGACACATGTTTTAGCTCCAAATGATCTATTTTTGAGGCTCTAATCATGTTGATTAGAACTAATGATTGTACCTACTCTATAAAATGGTTCTCATAGAGTTTTGATAGACTTAATCGCTTCTCAAATCTCTCTCTAACCTCTCTCTCTAGCTTTCAAGATCTCAAGTTTTCTTTAAGAAACTTCTAAAGAATTGCTTGTCTTTGTGAGTTTAAAGGCTTGTTCAATCTCAATTCCCATTTGCTCTTAGAAAGGCCTCAAGGATCCCTTAAGGGTTCAGAAATAGAGAATTAGGACAGCTTTACTCCTCGCGTATAAGCCTTGGTTTTGATTTGTCAAAGGAAGAAGAATTTAAAAGTGTTGTTCTACGCAAGGTTTTGAAGCTCCAAGAAGATTCAAGAAATTTAGTCTTCAAACTAGGATTTGCATCATCTAACTCAATCTTTTCTTGATCTCTGTCAATGATATTTTTGTGTAGATTCACAATTTTGTGGTGGTGTAATCTCACTCTCTCCCAATACACATCATTTCCCAGGAGGCGACATGTCACCTATGGCTTAAAGTTATAATGGCTACAACAGGCAACATATTGTCTGGACTAGCGACGTATAGCAACCCTTGGATTGGAAATGTGCAGTTTTGCTCCAATAATTTGTGTTGAAAAGGTTTTATCCTATTAGTTAATTCTAATGATGGCGCCTATACTATAACATTGTGTTTTTAAAATCTGAGGCCTTGATCACAATGTACTTGAATTGGTGAGTTTGAAGGCTTCTTGTATCCCACTTCTCATTTCACCATTTTAAAAGCCCCAAGCATCATCCTAGGGTTTGGAATAGAGATTTGGGACAATGATTCTCATCATGTGCAAACTTTGGTGGTTGAAGTTACGATTTGCGAGTTCTAACTCTTTTGTTTTCGTTTTACAATTTTAAATGATTCAAATCCATTATTTGTCACCTAGAATTGTAATTTCTATTGTTGATTAATTAAATATCCCAAGACAATATTCAAAGTTTCTTAAGATACTTGAAAGATGTTTAAATATGAGTTGGATATCGGAAGTGGGATAATATTTATCGACCGCTAGTTGGATGTTTACACTCAATGGTGGGGCTATTTCTTTGGAATATAAGAACTAAACATGCACTTCACACTCTGTTAGGATTGGTTAAATACATAGTGAAATTAGTTATGCATAAAGAGGTGCAAAACCATAATGATTTCACTAAAGTCAACATGACCTAGTTAACTTTTGTTATAGGTACTTAAATATTATCTTTTTGACTCCAAAGTGTTTCTTTGGAGTATATAAGAGTACCCAAAAAGTTTAGAGGCATTTGGAGGTATTTTGGGTCAATGTATGGGGTCAAAAGTCAGTACAACAGGCATTGCATCCCCTATCTTATGACAGCCCAAACAGGCAACGCATCGTCTGCATAAAGGTGATGCATCGCCTGCTAGGCGACGCTTCACCTGCATGCAGGCAATGCATCGCGTGGGCTGTATGGACAATTACGTGTTTTTGGCTCACAAACTTATTTTAAAATGCTCTAATCTCATTAGTTAACACTAATTGTAGTTCCTACACTATTTAAGAGGTTCATTTGAGATTTTGGTGAATTGATCAATCTCCTCTCTCTCTCTCTCTAGCTCACAAAGATTACTAGTTTTTTCCAAGATCTTCATCAAGAAAGCTTGAATTGTTTGAAGACTAAGACTTGTTAATCCCAAACTCATTCCACCATTTTAGTAGCTTCAAGAAATCTCTTATGGGGAGCATGGAGTAGAGTATTTTGGACAACAAATTTATTGTGTCAAGCCTTCATGTTCATCTCCATTGTTTGATCATATAAAATGATAACTTTATGATTTTATGTAACAATGGTTTCTCTCTATAAAGGTCATTTCTTCATCTTGAACATAATTATGTTATTCTTCTATTGTGTATATTGGTATATTGTGATTAATTCTCTTAAATTACAATATTCTTGTTGTGTTCATAAGCCATAATCCCAACAATAAAAAAACTCTATCCCCAAACCCGAGATTTCTCTTCTAAGATTGTTTATACCTAGGGTTCTTGTTTCAAAACTCTAACCTAAATAACATGGAAGAAAGTTCCTCTATCTAAGCACTCAATAAGTTTATGTCCCAAGATCTAGTGAGGCTAGATCGATTTAATAGTTCTAACTTTGTTCTTGGTAAGACAAGATCAAGTTCCTTCTCACAACTTTGAAGGTATACTGCATCTTAGACAAAGATTTGAAGGCTTTGGAGGCACCAAATGTCCTGAAACACTCAAACCTACATAATGAAGTAATAAAGGAAACTGTCAAAAACCAAACACAATAGAAGAAGAAAAAAAACAGGGGAATGAAACAAATAGTACTCATTTTGTACAAATTCCCAATGATTTAAACTTTCACACAAGAAAAAAAAATTGATCATTAAACAATGACATATAACCCCATTTATGGATGAGCAAACCTATAATTCAATTCCTAAAAGTCAACAAGAATCTTCCAAAACAACATATCACTAAGAGACAACTTTTCTTAAATTTACACGCATAATGTGAACATTTATCATCAATTAAAATAGCTTTAGCATTACTTCTCAAGTATATAATAGTAAAGTATGTTAGGAAAATATAAGTTGCCTTAATGGAAATGGTAAAAAGACATTTACAACTCTAAGAAAAATATACAAATAAACAAGGATTGATTAAATAATGTTACAACTCTATGAAATAAATAGAATAAGAAGAAGAGAATAGAAAATTACAACTCTAAACAAAAGATACAAATAAAGTAATAGTGTTTGAAACAAAAAGAAATAAAGGAATACAACTCTTAAACAAGAAATACAAGTAAATATGAAAAGAATAAGAAGAAAAGCAATAGTATAAAAAGTAAGAACAAGGAACTCTCACTCACACAACTAAAGTGAAGAGTGTTGGGCATCACCAACATGAACAAGGTTTGAATCTTTTGTCCAAAAGTTTATTTCCCCCTAACTAAAGCACTGGGGAAACTCTTTCAATTTCGAAAATAGCTTTCTGGAATTATCAAGCATCTAGGTGTTTTCTAGCCAAGTGCTCTAATGGATAGAAAAGTTGTGTCTTATAAGTGAGCAATAGGCTCCTATTTATAGAGTTTAGAGATACCCTTTAAATTTCTTATTCCACCAACCTCCATGGCTGTTACAAATGATTAATTTGATGTTTATGGAATTAAAAAGGATATTTGGGAGTTATTTGTGTTGTTAGAGCCGTTCAAAAAAGTTGAAAAAAACTGAAATTTGGCAGCCAACCCTCCTGGCCACGGCCACTAGTGCTCCTGGCCGCGACCACTGGTAGGGCTGGCAATTTTCAATACGACACGATGACACGACTCAAAAATGACACAAAATAAATGGGTTTGGGTGACACATTTAATTTTCGTGTCATAATCGTGTCGACACGTTTAACATGTTTATTAAACGCGTCATTTTTGGGTCAACACGCTTAACCCGAAAATGACGCGCTTAAGACACGTTTAAGATGATATAAACATTTAATTTATTTATATTATGTTAATCGTGTCAATTTCGTGTCGTGTCAATTTCGTTTCGTGTCATTACACGTTTAATTGTGTATTAATCGTGTCAGTTTTAGATTTGTGTCAAATGACAAATTTATTAAACGTGTTATCGTGTCGTGTCGTGTGACCTGCTAAGATAATCGTGTCGTGTACGGGTTTGGATTTCTGACATGAATAATAATCGTGTCGTGTACGGGTTTACTCTAATCGTGTCGTGTCATAATCGTATCGACACGATTATGACACGATAACACGAATTGCCACCCCTAACCACTGGCCAATTTCAGCACACATAATTGTGTTGTTTTTCCAAATGGTCCCAAATCATTCTCAATTGATTTTGTAACTCCCAAACACATTATTGAGGTTAAAACCAAGTCTCCAACAATCATTTTACTTATGGATTTAAGAAATTCAACTCAAAATTGTGTAACAACAAATCTACACAATAATGGGAAATATTTGGGAGTTACAAATTTGTAACTGAATTTGTAACACCAAATATGTTACATATTTGAATATTCGCATACATCAAAATATTGTAACTCTCTTTTATATATTACAATATGTGACACTCTTTCTCACATTTATTTAATCTAAAACAGTATAATAATATAACATCCCCCCACTAGATTAAATAGTAATATATTGTAACACTTATTTAATCAATCAACATTATATTTTAAAATATAACATATCCCCTACTTGATTAAATAATAACTCTCTCTTATAGAAGTCATTGCATTGGTGCATAAAGTAAAATATTTTTCAACTTAAACTTCACTATAGTGTAGTTATCACAAAATTTGTTGAAAATTTTGTTGCACTGGGCATTGAACCATCTTTCCATGATAACAAATCGGTGATAACACACACACCTTTGCCATGTTCACTTGAGACCTTTATGTCTCGCTTTGCACCGTTAATGGCCATGTGCACTTTCCATTCATTGACGTTCTTGAGAATACTCCCAATTCTCATAAGAGGCGGCACCACTCCTATGTCCATATAGGTAGAACTCTTACAATATTTTGTTGCCCAAAATACTTGTCTTCACAAGACTAAATTCTATTAAAAAAACCTCTCGGTTTTAATCATCAATTTGGTAACTCACAAGTATTCAACATCTCAGATGGGACTGTTTTGAGTACAACTAATATTCACATGATTGACTTGTTATTACCTATTGAACCAAACACTAGTTAGATAACTAGTGTTAAGATAGGTTACCATCAATCGTGAATCTCTTTAGGGAGTTTATGTCCCATCCCTTGAGATGGTGTAGCCACTAAATATCTCGTTAGTGGCTTAGTGAAAGGATCCACCAAGCTTTCACTTGTTCTCACATAGGATATTGAGATGACTCCTCTTTGAATCAATTTTCTTACATATCCATGTCTTAGACTAATGTGTCTAGACTTCCCACTATACACTCTGCTGTATGCTCTAGCCAATGTTGCTTGGCTATCACAATGTATCGATATAGTGGATACATTCTCTTTGATTAGGGGTATCTCTATCAATAGATCCCTTAACCATTCGGCCTCTTTGCCGGTAGCAGCTAGAACTATAAACTCTGCTTCCATAGTGGAATGAGATATACATGTTTGGTTGTGATAATGCATTTGCTTTCGAAGTCACTCCATTAGACCCCTCCACAAGTTTATCTCTACATATCGATTCGTCCTCGATTCGAATATGCTTTTGGATTTCCTCCAAAGAATCATCCTCATTTTTATGAAGGATTCTTTTCCTATAGCTCCTCCAAGATGGTGGTAATTTTGCCACTATAGCACCAACTTGAAAGGCCTCGGGAAGCACAATCTTCAAAACTTTCAATTTGTTGACAATTATTTGTAGCTCATGTATTTAAGGAAGAATAGGTTTATCTCCAAAAAACTTGAAATCAATATATTGAGAAATAAAAAACTTTTTGGTACCTTCCTCTTCTGCCTTGAATTTTGTCTCGAGTGCATCCCATATCTCCTTAGTGTAGAGGTCATAGAGCCTATCGGAAAAGGGCGTTGAGGATATGACCCCTACAAAGGAGATTTTCCTCCTCCCTCTTCATTCTTTTCTCCACCACCTCGGGAGTGTCCTTGTCAGATGGCATTGGGAGAGGTTCAAGTGTGGACTCTAGGATGTAGGCAATCTTGAGAGTGGTTAAGAGAAACATCGCCTTGTCTTGCCACCTAATGAAATTGGATCCATCAAACCTATCCAACCTCACTAGGTCTTGGTTCATGACCCAATCTCTTGTGCCATATCTCAGTTTTAGCATTTCCGCACTTTGCTACAGCGACTTCACCTAGACACATAGTCTCTCCTGAAAGCACATACAACACATGCTTCCTTAAGGCCTTCATTATCACCAATGAGTCTTTTGCAACTCTAGCACAACCATTCTCTAACTTGCATGTCAACACTTTTTCCTCAAGTGTGCTTAGAGGAATTAAACTTCTCTTCAGAATGGGGAATATGTCTAATTCCTTCCAAGATCCTCACATTCCCATCAAAGTGTTTGATAGCAATTGAACCAATGTCGATAACCATACAAGATTGGTCATTACCCATAAGAACTTTCACAAAATTATGTTCTTTGTAATCCATAAACAACTCTTTCCTTGAACACATGTGAAAAGTACATCCTGAATCGAGAATCCACTATTCCTTGATTCAGTCTACCAATGACACCGTAAAGAGGTCACCATCTATGCCTCTATTGTCATTCTCCTCTACTACATCAACTACATTTTTTCTAGAACCAAATTCTTTCTACATCCTTTTGAATTCATAACATAATTTCTTAAGGTGCCCAACTTTCCCACAATGAAAGCCCTTCCTTTGTTCTTTTCCTCTAGAATTAGACCTTGAACCACGCCTTTCTCTTCGCTTGATCCTCCAAGGCTTTCACTACTTTCTATTGCAACAACAAACCCTTCACCTTCTTCCTCCACACTCCAAAATTACCATGACCATCGAAGCATGCAATCTCAAACTTTTTTGTACACATGTTGAACCCATAACTAGTTTTTTTTTCACAATTTTCTTCTCCCTTTAAGCTTCTGCAGAACAAAACTCTTCTCTCTCAGGTTCAAAACCTGGCTCTAATACCACTATCGTAAATTCAAAATAAGAAAATAAAAGAAAACCAGTCATAGACAAATTATCAAACACATAGAATGCAAGACCAAGGTGTTGCACCAAATTTTGGAGTATCACTACCCATCATCCCAGATCATACCTAAGGCCTAGTCAATTGTAACTTTGTATAATTCTTGGGCCAAGCCCAATAACATAAGCCCACACTCAAATGTAACCATAACTCTTCAATATAAATAAGAGGAATAGGGACCAAGAAGAGGGATAGAGGAAAAAGGGGGCGACAGCTTTTTACAGAGAGAGCTCTCCATCTTCAATGGAGCCAAATAGCTAAAAGCTAAATAAAAATGTAATCCATGGCTTGCAGGATCAATGACATTGACTAAGTGAATGTAGACCATATTTTTGGGGAAGAACCACTATAAAAACTCTCTCTATCCATTATTTATGGGCACTAGAAACACCTCTTATACTTTAGTTAGCTCTCAAAAATCCTCTCAATATTATTCTTTGGGTGTTAGACGAGTTAACGAAAAAATGAGTCAACATTTTTGTAATGCCCTGGTTAGCCAACATCGTTACATTGTGTATTTTAAATAGCAATAAATGAGTCATTTGGCCATAAACGTGGAACTAAATGTGATTAACGGTCCAAGGTTAAAAATTTCAGTCAAAAGGGATAAACATTATATTAAAAAGTTAAGTTGTACATGGGATCCCATAATAAAAGTTTACAAAGATATTAACAGTTCCAAAAGGGTAATTACAACTCAAAAGTTACAACCCACCGACCTAAGTGGAAAAAATGGGGTTTAACCCTATTTCCTTTGACAAACCTTGGCCATGGTGGTCAAGCGGTCGCATATGTATACGTTGCCACCGAAGCTCTCCAACTCATGGCTGGTCCAGCTTCCCTATCCCCTTACTTGCACCACATAGGACCCGTGAGCCAAGGCCCAGCAAGAAAACTTAAACATGCTCACAAGAAGTTAATAACACATTTCCAAATCATAATAGGCATGCCTAGCAGTATTAACCCTACTCATGCATGTATACCATTCCTAAAAATGATTACATCATCATATGGGGCCAGCTGCCCTAATTACATGACTAATGAATCCTACCGGGGCCCATTGCCCAAAACACATGATTAATAAATCACATTGGGGCCCAACCCTAGGATATGGGACTATTAAGTCACCCCGGGGCCCATTGCCCTATCCTCTATATAACTAGCTGTGGAGCTGGCCCAATGTACCTGGCGCTTATTTTCCACGACCATTGGGTCGGACAAGCATATGATGCTCTCCTGATTAAGCTTAACAACAACGACCAGTGCGATGCCCCCCTTGACTTATAAGTCAATTCTTTTCGACCAGCGCTCAGCGCTATTGTCGTCCTTGACTCATGAGTCAAGCCTTTCTCAATCAGATAATGCGAACAAGCATTCATTATATAACAAATATCCAGATACAGAGCATTCAACATGCTTAATCAGTAATCACAGACATAATCATAATCATGCACATTTACAGGGGCTCAAGCCCTAATCAAGTTTAGATTCAATATTCGGGCCAAGCCCTAATCATGTACATCACGTAATGGGTGCAATTTTCATACCTCAGGTTCGAGTGCAATGTATATTAAGAACGACCCTCGAGTATGATCTGTTCCCGAGCCCAAGCAGTAACCTAGTCATAACCAAATATAGAATCCCATCAACAACGAGCGAATAATGGCTTCCAGACTGAGTCCTAGCCTTCAGGATCTCGAATTCTTCTAAACCGGGTAGTAGGATCGATCTTGAGTCCTTAGGTTTGAGTTTCCGTCAATCAAAACCTAACTTGGCTAAAACTAACTATGTGGGTCATGACTTACCCCTGAGGGTCGCAGCGCACCTCTAATCCGAGGCCTCCCCCTTCCTCTTCCCAGGGACACGCGTCGCGACTTGTCCCTGCGCCCTGGGTTCACACGGGTCGCAGCACCCCAAGAACAGAGTCGCAATGCGACCCTACAAACCCAAAACTTCCCATGTTTTCTTCAACCAACCTTACCAAAAACCATCCCAAATCATACCCAAAGCCAGAATTTAAATCCCAGTACAACATCAACATCAAACCAACAACAAAACCCTAGCTCAATCTCCCTCAAAACTCCACCAAAACTCAAATTCAAAACCTTGAGCCTCAAGCTCAAGAACACCCAAAACCAAAATAGAATTAAATTAAAAAATAGAGTTTACAACCTTACCTCAGCTGTGAATTCCACCTCTTACATGTATCTAATCAATCCTAAACCTCAAGCTTTCAATTCTCAAGCCTTGAATTCACTTAGTTTTCCTCCAAAAATTCAAACACCAATGATAGAGAGAAGGAGAGAGAACGATTGAGAGAGAGAGAGAGCTGCTTCTAAAAGTCTCCCCTATTTTCTGAAATGGGCTGAGTATATCTCTCCCTTAGACTAATCAATGACTAGAATACCTCTTAGTCAAGTTTAGATCCTTAAGTGCCCCTAAGGGCAATACCACCATCGCCACTTTCCCCGCTAACCCCAATTACACCTCATAATTCCCGTTAATTCCAATATCCTCAAATAGTTATCAAACAATTTCCCATTACCTGATCAATCCTGGTACTGTACTAAGTTACGAAATTATTCCTAGGCTCACCCCGAGACCGGTATTTGACCCCTTTATGACTAAACCACTAACTTGCTCCCTAGGATTTCCTCGTGCCGAATAGCCCAAATATATCCACATAATAATGTGGTCTCACACATATATCACATATATTCAAACATACACAATTATTCCCTCAACAGGCCAAAATTACTAAAATACCCTTCTAATAAGAAACGGGCCCACATGCATGCAAATACAGTCATATAATAATACAAGTGACATAATTATACATATTATCACATAATAATAAAATAAACAAGTTATTTCCCTCCTGGCCCCCTAATCAAGGAACTAAGCCACATTAGGGAATTTGGGACGTTACAACTATCCTCTCCTTACAGGAATTTCGTCCTCAAAATTTTACGTGAACAGCTAGGAATACTAATTATGCATCTCTAACTCCAGCTCCCAGGTCGCTTCCTCAACCTTGATGTTCCTCCATAATACTTTAACCAAAGGTATAGCCTTGTTCCTCAGGACCTTGTCCTTCTTGTCAAGTATCTAGACTGGTTGTTCCTCATAGGAAAGATCTTCTTAAAGCTCCAGGTCCTCGTAATTCAATACATGAGTCACGTCTGACACATATTTCTGAAGTTCCAAAATATAGAATACATTGTGTACAGCCGACAGTGTTGGAGGTAAGGCAAACATATAGGCCACTTGACAGATCCTCTCCAGGATCTCAAACGGTCCTACAAATCTAGGGCTCAACTTTCCCTTCTTTCCAAATCTCCTCACCCCTTTCCATGGTGAGACTCTAAGGAAGACATAGTCTCCCACTTGGAACTTCACATTCCTACGTTTTGGATCAGCATAACTCTTCTGCCTTCTTTGAGAAGCGAGCATCTGAGCTCTAATCTTCTCAATAGCCTCATTGGTCCTTTAAACTGCCCGAGGACCCAAGTATTTCCTTTCTTCTGACTCATCCCAATGAATGGGCGATATGCATTTCCTACTGTACAACATCTCATAAGGAGCCATCCCAATGGTTGACTGATAGCTGTTATTGTAGGCAAACTCTATCAAAGGCAAATACTTACTCTAGGACCCTTCAAAGTCCAGCACACATGCTCGCAGCATGTCCTCTAATATTTGCATCGTCCTCTCAAATTGTCCGTCGAATGAAGGATGATAAGCAGTACTGAACTTCAGTTGCATACCCATGTCCTTCTGCAAACTTCCCCAAAAATTGGAAGTAAATGTGGGGTCCTAATCTTATATGATCGACCTCGGAGCCCCATGAAGGCGCACTATCTCTCTCACATAGAGATCTGCGTACTGGTCAATCGTGTATGTTATCATCGCATGTAAGAAGTGAGCTAATTTGGTGTATCGATCCATGATAACCCACACTGAATCATGTTGACCCACGATCCTAGGTAACCCCACCATGAAATCCATCGTGATGTCCTCCCATTTCCACTATGGGATGTCCAGAGGCTATAATATCCCTACCGGCCTCTGATGCTAAGCACTTAGCCACATATTCGTTCACACCCCTCTTAATTCCTGGCCATCAATATGGTGATCTCACATCTTGATACATCTTCATGGTGCCTGGATGCAAAGAGTAAGGGGTGGTATGAGATCCATCTAGAATCTTCCGTTTGATAACAGTGTGCATCGGAACACAATCTGACCCTTATAGCTTAGCTAAAACTAACTATGCGGGTCGCGACTTGCCCCTAAGTGTCGCGACACGCCTCTAATTTGAGACCTCCCCCTGCCTCTCCCCAGGGACACGCGCCGCGACTTGACCCTGAGGGTCACGGTGCGTCTACTCCAAACAGAGCCCCTGCTCCTTAGCTTCACCAGGGTCGAGTCGCCCCAAGAACCGGGTCACAGCGCGACCCTATGAACCCAGAACATCCCCAGATTTTCTTCAGCCAACCTTACCCAAAAACCACCCCAAATCAGACCTAAAGCCAAAATTTCAATCCTACTACAACATCAATATCAAACCAGCAACAAAACCCCAGCTCAATCTGTTGGGAATAGTGCCCTTAAAGCAATTGTAGTTGACAAACGTTTTAAATGAAATAAATAATTGAATTGAATTATTATACATATAGACTATGTCCAATATTATGTTGATAATATTAAGTAAAAATAAAAAAATTCCAAAGTTCATCTATGTGGTCTTAATGTAACAACCCAAAATTGTTAATAAGGCTTACGACCTTGATTAGCGTGTCGGGAGGGCATAATTGGAATATGAATGTTTAAATGGTGAAATGTGTGACTATGTGGCATGCATGATTAATATGATTATATGAATATGTTATATGCATGTTTATGAGTATTAGATATGCATGTGGGCCCTATATAACTTATAAGGGCATATTTGTAATTTTGGCCTGTTAAGGGCATAAATGTGATAAATAGTTGAGACCACATTATTACGTGGATATATTTTCATTATATGGCATGAGACGGTCCTAGTGAGTGGATTAGCGAAATAGTCACAACGGGGTTTAATACCCGGCTCGGGGGGAGCCTGGCGGTATTTTTGGGAATTTAGAGAATATTTTGGGATTTATTAGATATGGAATAAATATGTGGTAATTAGTGGGAACGATGGGATTAATTGGTAAATAGTAGGAACACTTGAGGAATTAGCGGGAACCGGGAGCGAAATGACCATTTTACCCCTAGGGACAATTTGTGGACTAATAAGCTATAAGGGACAAAATAGTCTTTTTAAGGGTTAAAGGTTATATTATGTAGGATTCCAGACTTAGCCAAAATCACCTAGAACTCTCACCTCTCTCTCTCTCTCTCACACACGTACTCACTCTCTCACTCTCCCCTTCTTTACACTTTGAAGCTAAGGAAAAAGGGCAGAAGAATTTAGGCTTGAGGCTGGAATTTCGGAAGGAATTTGGAAGAATTGAAGCTTTGGAAACCAGGGGGTTTGGCTGGGACTTGGAACTTGAGGACTGAAGTTGAGGCTGGAAGCTTGAAAGGAATCAATAGCCATTGAGGTAAGTTTATGTCTTTGCTATGTTAGGGAAATTTGTATCAATTGTGTAGAATTGAACTGGGTATTTGGTGATGATTTTCTACTGAATTGCAGTATTAGGTTTAGTATTATTGTTGTGGTTTTGTGTTTAAATTGGATGATTAAAAGCCATGAATTCGTAGCTGAGTCTAGTCTTCGTTGGGAGGTTAGTTTAGTTTGAAGTTGTGAGGTGTTTGGCTGGGAAGAGTGTGGAGAAAACCCAAAAAATTATGGGCACAAGGGGGCGCACCACAACCCAGCTCATGGGCGTCACGACCCGCGTGCCCAGAACGTCTAGTAATGTTCTCTAACTTGGGGGTGTGTCGTAGCCTTAGGGGACAAGTCGTGGCCAACCTCCCCTTGCGGCTTGGGGGTTTAGCCTCTGACTTGGGGGCAAGTCACGACCCTTAGGGCTAGGTCATAGCCCGCCTAGAGGGTTTTTCCTTAGCTTGGTTTTAAGGATAGTGAGGCTTGGGGGGCTCAAACCTAGCCACTCGGGACAATTTCTACTACCTAGTTTAGTAGAAATTGAAGTCCTAGAGGCTAGCTTTTGCCTCCTAAGTATTTATTTGGATTAGAAGTTTATGATTACCCATTGGCCACCGTGTCTAGGTTTATCGCCAAGGCTCAGGTCTGTGGATTGTGCTCGGGACCATTTTGTATCCTCCTTTCATAATTCAAGGTAAGAAAACGTCACCCTTATGTGGTAGTGAACTGGAGTAAGATTCCCAATTATTGATTGCTTATAGTATGTGTTTGTAAGATTGATATGATATACAAGAATGACTGGCCTAAGGGAGCTGAGGCTAATGGTAAGCGTACTGAGCGTGGCCCGGTCTAAGCGAGTCGGGGCCAGCTAAATCAACAGGGGCTCGACCTAAGTGTGCCAACCCTGATTATTTGAGAACTTGTGATTATGTATTTATCATTGATTAATTGAATATGCGTACTATGTTTTATGTTTAAATGAGATAAGCATGATTGAATATTCTTATTACTACATGTGTTTGTTGTTCTTGGTTTTCTTGCTGTGCATTGGCTCACGGTTGCTACGTGGTGCAGGTAAAGGCAAAGAGAAACTAGACCAACCATGAGTTGGAGAGCTCTGGGGGCGGAGTGTACATAGTTAGCTGCTCGACCGCCACGACCAAGGAAAAGTATAGGGATAGAAACCTGAAACTCGTATGTTTCTAGTAGAGTGGCCATTGGTTGTATATAAATTTTGAAAATTGTAAATTGTCTCTTAAACCCTTTTTTTTGGATCCCATGTACCAAACATCTATTTTAATGAAAATTAACCATTTATGATCAAAATCTTTTAACCCTAACCTGATTATTGACTTTAGGATCACATTTTCGTCCAACGGACTTGATTAGCAAGTCTGTAGAGTCCCTGAATTTACTTAGCTAGTTAGATAGTAGTAGTAGTAATAGCTAGTATTAGTCATAGTATGTTCATTACTGTGGATTTTGGTTCAAGCCGAGACTTAGTTGGAAACTCCTAGCAATAGTTAAGGATTTTATAAGTTTAACTATAGTTTAAGAATATTAATTATAACATAAGGTTTGATTAATATGATAATTATTATAACCAAAGGTTTAGATAGAGCTAATAAGAATATGACACTTGTCATGAGCATGGTTATTCACAAGGTTATGATTATTAAGGAATTATTATTTTAATGATAAAATAAGAGAAATATAAGACTTAGTCTTCACCAAAATCTGATAGGAGCATGATATTTGTCACAATTTTATTTATTTGTGGATTATGATGTAAATAGATTTTTCGTAACTTTAGGGTACTGTAACTTCCTACCTGTTTTTGACCCAGTTATGTTATGAATTTCGAAAAATAGTATTTCTAGAAAGTTGTATATAATTTAATTAGCTTTCTAACGCTATAAAGAGAGTCCAAAGTGGAGTTCTATAGCTCCAGATATGTTGATTTTACTGCAGGGGAGTTTAGAGTTACGAGATTTAGGGAGTTAGAAGTTAGGATTCTATTGTTTTTATTATTTTAAAAATCAAGCTTTGAATCCCTAAATCTCTCTGAAAAATTTGACCAATTCCTAAGCCTTTGGCTGAAGGATATTCAAATATTTTCAATTAAATTTATTATTTTTATTCAAAGCCAAAAAGAATATTTTTTATTCCTAGAACTCTATAAATAGGACCTAGCACCAAGCCTTTTCATTCATTCTTCAAGCATTGATTAGAGCCTTCCATGTGCTAGTGAGACTATAGAGTGATAAACACTTGGATTGGGGTTATAAGCTTAATCATTATAAGCTTAATAAACACTTGGGAAGTAAGGTTATAGTGTATTTCAGTTTCGAGGTATAGTTCGGTCATAGAAGCATTCAAGGTATTCCTAATTCTAGTTCCTTTTTGTATTGATTCTTATAGTTCTTCTCTACTCAAATCCTAACTCAGTCTTTTCTATTCTTGGTTAGGCATCTAAGTTCTTCAAACTGAAGGTTTTCATTGGTAAGTATCGTTTCGATGGTGTAGTTTATTCTTTCCATCTCTTTTCTTTACTATACTCACCTCTATATTATGGTTTTTAGGACTGTTCCAAAATCCCGACTTTGTTCTCATCATCCCAGTATATTGGTAAGGAAAATAGGATAGGATTTTATATGTTATATGATATGTGATATGTTATCTTATGTTATGTTGTGTTATGAAATGTTATATTGTGTATGTTTGTAGACTTGGGCATATGACCTGTACACTAACAAGCCCCAATAAATTTATGGTCATATGACTTGCTTAGCTAGCAAGCCCCACAAATCTAATGGGCATATGACTTGTTTAGTTATGGGACCCAAAGTAATAATGGCCATTATAGTATGTGTGACATATGTTTATGATATATTTTATTATATGCTACGTTATGAATTTTATGTATATGAGTTATGTGTTAGGTTTTCCTTGCTGGGCATTAGGCTCATTCCTTTATTTTTTAGTGTGATGCGGGAAACTAGATACGGAGGCGGAAGGATTCTTGGAAGCTTGGCATGTGTGTTGAGGATGAACGGACTGAGTGGACTGCGTGTCCATCGATGATGAAGTTATTTATATTTAGTCTTTTAGATCATGTTTTTCTGCATTTAGTTTTTTTAAACAATTGAATTAAAGTTTATGTTTTTCTTTTAAAGAATGGGTACCCATGCCATATTTTCTATTATTATGTATTTGATACAATATTTTGAGATTTAATAAAGTTATATTATTTCTTATGTATCTTTCCCAAAATAGTAGTTATGTATAGTAGATCTAATGGTCCAAGGTCATAGAAATAGTTGGGTCATTACAGTTGGTATCAGAGCAACGGTCCATTTGCATGAAGTTCTCCTTGATACACACGCTCAAGCTCCGAATCTAACCGCCAATGTAAGTGATTATGTTATAGTTGTTATGATTATGTGTTAGTAAAACGTTTTAGCCCTTATGTTTTTAGTTAAGAATACCTGCAAATTAGTTTATTTTATTTATTTATTATCTTTGCATTTATGATTGTACATAGTGAAAAGTTTTTTTTTCCAAATAAATATCATGGTTATTTTGTTATCATGTATGAGTTTGATTTTTCTTTTGCAATCATAATAAATAATAAATAAAATAATTAATGACTAAGTTCGGTGAGGGTGGATACAATTCAATGAACCAAGTTTCTATATTGAGAGTTAGGGGGCCATAGTAGTGGGAATGATTTTACTGATCCCAGCCCTCCCTCAGTATGGTTAACTTTGGAACAACGACGAGTTTCGAGCCTGAGAATTAAGTCATATAGGATGATTAGAAACAGACTTAGTAAATTATAAAGATGGCTTGTTTTTCTAAGTTTAGAAACAGACCCTAATCATAAAGAAGGCTTACATAATTTTTTTTCATAAGAAGTCATAATTAATAGGTCCGAGTTAT
Source organism: Humulus lupulus (assembly GCF_963169125.1). NCBI lineage: Eukaryota > Viridiplantae > Streptophyta > Magnoliopsida > Rosales > Cannabaceae > Humulus > Humulus lupulus. The sequence goes on from NC_084793.1 coordinate 204,910,565, forward strand.
GTTTGCTTAGATTAAGTTTTGCCTTAGAGCCTATTAGGGTAAGTTCTAACATGTTCTCGACTGTTAGAACTTTTGGTGAAGATGTCGCTCAGAAGATCTGCTCGCAACAAACGCTAACGCCTCCAACGCTGTTCCAGTGAACAATGAAGCCCCTCCAGTCCGCAGAAGGGGAGTGCGTGCTACTACTAACCGCAACGCGCCGGCACCGTCAGCTGACAACACTACGGAGATCGCCAGACTGCGACAACAAGTCAAGGAACTTTTGCAGCAGCAACGACAACAAGCTCAGCCCCAGACTCAGCCTCTGCCTCAACCGCAGCCGCAGCCACAACAAATGGCCTCAGCACCCTAACAAGTTGGTCCATATAGGGGATGGCCAGTGGCGAACTACGCGTCGTACCCAGCTCAACACATGGAGCCAATCTATGAGCGGTTTCGTAAGAAACATGCTCCAAACTTTGAAGGGACAACAGAACCCTTTAAGGTAGAAGAATGGCTCAGAAATGTGGAGCCGATCCTAGCACATATTAATCTCGGCAACGCGAACCACATATCCTGCGTTTCTTCTCTGCTTAAGAAGGATGCTAGAATATGGTGGGACTTATTTCAGCAGACTAACGATGTCGCCACCATGATATGGACAAGATTTGTGGAGCTGTTCCACAAGAAGTATTACAACTCAGCAGTCATCACTACAAGGGTCGAGGAGTTCGCTAGTTTGAAGCAGGGCAACTTAACGGTAGTAGAATATGTTTTGCAGTTCAACAGATTAGCCAAGTTTGCACCAGAGTTGATTCCAATTGACTTTATGAGGGTGACCAAGTTTGTTAGAGGACTTAGACCAAAGATTGAATTAGGGGTTAAGCTAGCAAACCCGGGATATAGTACCTATGCCAATTTTCTAGAAACGACAATAGAAGTAGAAAGCCTTTAGGCGAATGTTAGTAAGGAGAAGGCTAGTAGGCTTGAGCCTAAACAGCAGGGTCAACCTCAAAATGGTCCAAAAAAAAAAAAGAAAACAACAGTTGTCAGCATAGTAATAGTAATAGTAATGGTCAGAAGAGAAGGCATCCAGATGATAAGCAGCCCAATGGTGATAAAAGAGCACGGACAAAAAATGGAGGCAATAAGTCGGGTTATGTAGAATACCCACAATGCTCTAAGGGCCAAAAGAAACATCTTGGGGAATGTCATGCAAACATCAAGGGATGCTTCAACTGTGGTTAGGAAAGTCATCGAAAGAAGGAATGTCCACAACTCAAGCAGAAGGAGAAAAGGGATTAAACGATGGTTCCAGACCAAAGTATTTGCCTTGACCCAGGGAGGAGCCAATGCTAGTAACTAGCAATTACAGGTCAGATTCCTATCCTCGATAGTATATGTTCTAGTATCACTTGATTTGGGAGCAATATACTCGTATATCTCGTTAGGAATGATAGAGAAATTAGACAAACCTTGTAGAACTAGGTTTGTGACATAGTTGCCTTTGGGTAAAATAGTCCTATCATTACGGATAGTACGAGGTGTACCAATCAAAATCGAGGACGTAGAACTAGAAGGAGACCTGATAGAGCTGGAAATCAAAGAATTCGACATGATATTAGGCATGGACGGGCTAGCAAGGCAGGGCATAACCATCGATAGCAGACGTAAGCAAGTGATGTTCGAGACTCCTGACGGTCAGAAACGATGCTATATGGGAAAATTTTTGGACTACGTACACCGCTAATATCAACTCTTAAAGCCCAAAGAATGATAGAAAAAGGGTGTCGAGCATTCTTAGCTAGCGATACGTATGTGGTAAAGGAAACACCACAAAAAGTTGGAGACTTCCTCAATGAAAAGGAATTCCTAGAGGTATTTCCTGGCAACTAGCAGGATTGCTGTCGACTCGGAAGATAGACTTCACAATCAAACTAGTACCGGGCACCGAGCCATTCGCTATGGGGAGCACCGGTTCTATTTGTGAAGAAGAAGGATGGAAGTATGCATATGTGTATAGATTATCACGAGCTGAATAAGGTGACAATTAACAATAAGTAACTGCTACCCCGACTTGACGACTTGTTTGATCAACTCCGAGGGGCAACCGTGTTTTCAAAGATTGATCTACAGACTGGGTATCACAGCTCAAAGTATGGGAAGAGGATAATCCCAAGATGACTTTTAGAATTCGTTATGGGCATTACGAGTTTTAGTTATGTCTTTTGGTCTTACCAATGCTCCAGTCGCGTTTATGGACTTGATGAATAGGGTCTTCAAGGACTACTTAGATAAATTCATCGTAGTGTTCATCGACGACATCTTAGTATACTCCAAGGATGAAGAAGAGCACAAGGAACATTTGAGATTGATTTTGTCACGACTAAAGGAGCATCAACTCTATGCCAAGTTCAAGAAATGCGAGTTTTGGCTTTCGCAAGTGGCGTTCCTCGGGCACATTATATCCAAGGACGGAGTTGCAGTAGACCCATCAAAGGTAGAGGCTCTGAAGGATTGGCCAAGACCAAAGAACGCATTCGAAGTAAGGAGCTTTCTGGGATTAGCAGGTTATTATAGGAGGTTCGTAGAAAGCTTTCCTAAGATAGCCACTCCACTTACCAACCTGACCCAGAAGCAGCAAAGGTTTAACTGGACGGATAAGTGTGAAGAGAGTTTCCAGTTGCTTAAGGATATGCTCAGCACCAGCACTTTGTGTACCGACACCCAATGATAAGTTTGTAGTCTATTGCGATGCATCGAAGTAAGGATGGGGTTGTGTGCTGATGCAGAATGATAAGGTGATAGCCTACGCCTCAAGGCAAATGTAGTTGTTGATGTGCTAAGTAGGAAGAATTATGGAAGTCTAGCAATGTTAGCTGGAATAGAAAAGTCGCTACAATAGGAGCTGATCAATGATAGAAGTAGTCATTGGTAAACTGGCTAACTTGTCCATTTAGTCAAGTCTGTTAGAAGATATACGGAATGGGCAAGTGCATGATGACACGTTAGTAACACATATAGATGTAGTTAGAGAAGGGAAGGCCACAGATTTCTCAATATCAAGTCAAGGGTTATTAAGAGCCAAGACATCGAGGGATTAATGTGAAGATTCTAGAAGAAGCGCACAATATCCCGTACTCAGTTCACCCAGGGTCGACCAAGATGGCACACGACATCAAGGCAATGTATTGGTGGCCAGGGATGAAGAAGGACATAGCAGAATTTGTGTCTAAGTGTCTAGTATGCCATCAAGTGAAAGCAGAACATCAGCGGCCTGCAGGCTTATTGCAACCACTTAGCATTCCAAAATGGAAATGGGATGATATAGCCATGATTTCGTGATGGGTTTACCACGAACAAGTAAGCAGCATGATTCGGCTTGGATAGTAATAGATAGATTAACCAAGTCAGTTCATTTCCTGTCTGTTAAGACTTCGTACACAGCAGATCTTTACGGAGACATTTAAGTCTAAGAAATAGTACGACTGCATAGAATCTCTAAGACAATAGTATTCGATAGAGGATCGGTGTTTACATCGAGATCTGGGAATGAGTATCTGCCGCTAATAGAATTCTCCTACAACAATAGCTACCAGTCAATGATCGGGATGGCACCTTATGAGTTGCTTTATGGAAGAAGGTGCCGATCGCCGTTACATTATGACGAGGTAGGAAAAAGGCAACTACTTGGAACTGAAGCTGTTAGAGGAGCTCAGGACGTAGTAGCCCTGATTAGAAAGTGTATGCTCGCTGCTCAAAGCCGTTAGAAAAGTTATATGGATGCCAAGCGGCGTGATGTGGAATTCAAAGTCGGAGATCAAGTTTTCTTAAGAATATCTCCTATGAAAGGTGTGAAGCAGTTTGGGAAGAAAGACAAACTTAGTCCCTAATTTATAGGTCCTTTTGAGATATTGGACAAAGTGGGAGCAGTTGCGTATAGACTAGCCCTACTACCAGCCCTAGTAGATAGTCACAACATGTTCCACATCTCAATGCTACGCAAGTATGTGTTAGAACCATCTCACGTCCTCAAGTATGATACGATAGCACTCCAGAAAGACTTGAGTTACGAGGAACGACCAGTTAGCATCCTAGATAGAGGGATGAAAGAATTGCGGTCTAAGAGTTTTCCGATAGTCAAGGTCCTATGGAGTAATAGCTCTGAACGGGAGGCAACGTGGGAGTGGAGGAGGGCATGTTAGCCCGGTATCCGGAATTGTTTGATAAGTAAATTTCGGGGAGGAAATTCTTTGTAGTAGGGGAGAATTGTAGAGTCCCATAATTTACTTAGCTAGTTAGATAGTAGTAGTAGTAGTAATAGCTAGTATTAGTCATAGTATGTTCATTACTGTGGATTTTGGTTCAAGCTGGGACTTAGTTGGAAACTCCTAGCAATAGTTATGGATTTTATAAGTTTAACCTATAGTTTAAGAATATTAATTATAACATAAGGTTTGATTAATATGATAATTATTATAACCTAAGGTTTAGATAGAGCTAATAAGAATATGACACTTGTCATGAGCATGGTTATTCACAAGGTTATGATTATTAAGGAATTATTATTTTAATGATAAAATAAGAGAAATATAAGACTTAGTCTTCACCAAAATCTGATAGGAGCATGATATTTGTCACAATTTTATTTATTTGTGGATTATGATGTAAATAGATTTTTCGTAACTTTAGGGTACGGTAACTTCCTACCTGTTTTTGACCCAGTTTTGTTATGAATTTAAAAAAATAGTATTTCTAGAAAGTTGTAGATAATTTAATTAGCTTTCTAACGGTATAAATAGAGTCCAAATCAAAGTTTTATAGCTCCAGATATGTTGATTTTACTGCAGGGGAGTTTAGAGTTACGAGATTTAGGGAGTTAGAAGTTAGGATTCTATTTGTTTTTATTATTTTAAAAATCAAGCTTTGAATCCTTAAATCTCTCTGAAAAATTTGACCAATTCCTAAGCCTTTGGCTGAAGGATATTCAAATATTTTCAATTAAATTTATTATTTTTATTCAAAGCCAAAAAGAAGATTTTTTATTCCTAGAACTCTATAAATAGGACCTAGCACCAAGCCTTTTCATTCATTCTTCAAGCATTGATCAGAGCCTTCCATGTGCTAGTGAGACTATAGAGTGATAAACACTTGGATTGGGGTTATAAGCTTAATAAACACTTGGGAAGTAAGGTTATAGTGTATTTCGGTTTCGAGGTATAGTTCGGTCATAGAAGCATTCAAGGTATTCCTAATTCTAGTTCCTTTCTGTATTGATTCTTATAGTTCTTCTCTACTCAAATCCTAACTCAGTCTTTTCTATTCTTGGTTAGGCATCTAAGTTCTTCAAACTTAAGGTTTTCATTGGTAAGTATCGTTTCGATGGTGTAGTTTATTCTTTCCATCTCTTTTCTTTACTATACTCACCTCTATATTATGGTTTTTAGGACTGTTCCAAAATCCCGACTTTGTTCTCATCATCCCGGTATATTGGTAAGGAAAATAGGATAGGATTTTATATGTTATATGATATGTGATATGTTATCTTATGTTATGTTGTGTTATGAAATGTTATATTGTGTATGTTTGTAGACTTGGGCATATGACCTGTACACTAACAAGCCCCAATAAATTTATGGTCATATGACTTGCTTAGCTAGCAAGCCCCACAAATCTAATGGGCATATGACTTGTTTAGTTATGGGACCCAAAGTAATAATGGCCATTATAGTATGTGTGACATATGTTTATGATATATTTTATTATATGCTACGTTATGAATTTTATGTATATGAGTTATGTGTTAGGTTTTCCTTGCTAGGCATTAGGCTCATTCCTTTATTTTTTAGTGTGATGCGGGAAACTAGATACGGAGGTGGAAGGATTCTTGGAAGCTTGGCATGTGTGTGGAGGATGAATGGACTGAGTGGACTGCGTGTCGATCGTGGATGAAGTTATTTATATTTAGTCTTTTAGATCATGTTTTTCCGCATTTAGTTTTTTTAAACAATTGAATTAAAGTTTATGTTTTTCTTTTAAAGAATGGGTACCCATGCCATATTTTCTATTATTATGTATTTGATACAATATTTTGAGATTTAATAAAGTTATATTATTTCTTATGTATCTTTCCCAAAATAGTAGTTATGTATAGTAGATCTAATGGTCCAAGGTCATAGAAATAGTTGGGTCATTACAAAGTCCTGCACTATTTCAAATACAAAAAGTAACGGTCTTGATTATCCAGGGCGTTACAACTTGGTATCAGAGCAGTCTAGGTTTAAGGGTTCCTGAAGACTGGTTGGGCGTGTACACTCGTCGCTAAAGACAAGCTCGACTCAGGGTTTGGTAATTGTATATATGTGATTACATGTTTAAATGCTTGAATGAAATATAAATGTTTTAATCATTGTGATTAATTGGGAGCATGAGATACTTATACGGCCTGGCCCTTGACTGCTTTGCAACTATAATGAGGCATGCTTTTTAGCATTGCTGTTGTATGTGAATGAATATTTGAATGCTTGTTTGTATTTTTCTTGCATGATGTTAGTTGAGTTTCAATGGTGGACTATGGAAAGATTGTTTACTTGTCATGATTGCCTGACCGCTGAGTCGTTGATTGGAGATAAACTTGGATAGCTATGCATCCAAGGTGATTTATACGACTAGCCGACACAAGGTTTGAGGCTAGAGATGATGATCAGGGCCAGAACCCTCTGTCAGTCTCTGAGAACTGGCAGCAGATACTTGCAGACATGCAAGCCCGGTTACAGAGTCAGGAAGAGCAGATTCGCCTCTTCAGACAGTAGGCTTCGCCAGGGAGTGTAGTACCTATTATGCCACCTGTTGTGGCACCAGTAGTACAGACACCTGTGGTTGGGAACAGGTGGGAGCCATTGTATGAGCAGTTTAGAAGACAACATCCTCCAACTTTTGAGGGAGGACTAGATCCACTGAAGGTTGAACAGTGGATGAGTATGATCACTTCTATCCTGGATTTCATGAGGGGTGGAAGGTAATGACAAGGTGGCATGTTCCACCTATATGCTTAGAGAGGATGTCTGTATTTGGTGGGAGGTGGCATCACAGACTAGGGATATTTCTACTTTGAGTTAGGATGGGTTCAGAGATCTTTTCTACTAGAAGTATTACAATGTTGCCATCAGGGCCGTGAAGATTAATGAATTCACAGGACCAGTACAGGGCAGCATGACAGTTATAGAGTATGCCCTGAAGTTTGATAGGCTGGCAAAGTTTTCATCAAACTTTGTGCCTACAGATGCGGCCAGATAAGACATGTTTGTTTGAGGGCTCAATGCTATGATAGCCCGGGATGGAAGGATTACCTCGGTACCTGTGCAAACAACTTATGCCCAGACCGTTGAGAAGGCTCTTACCACTGAATAGGTAGAAAACAACATTTGGATGGAGAACGTTGTGATACGGGATGTTCGTAGGGCAGTGCCTTCATCCACAGGATTTTGTAGGGGCAGAGGCCTCAGTGATCTGAAGAGGAAGACCCCTGAAACTTCGACCACTACTAGTCTTGATAAGAGGGTTCGGGGTGTTCAGGGTGGCCGCCAGGGAGGCAGTGAGACATGGAGGAGTTACCAGAATGCACGAGGTGTAGGAAGCGCCATCTGGGCGAATGTCGGGCAAATGCTTGCTATCTATAAGGGGTTGTGGGACACCGTAAGAAAGATTGCCCAACAGTGAAGAAGGAGGAACCAAGGAAGGTGGATAACTTGACTCTAGCTCGAGTGTTCACCTTGACGCAAGCGGAGGTTGAGGCTAGTCCCTCGGTAGTGATAGGTCAGCTTTCTAGCACTGGCTTCTCTTATACTGTATTGATTGACTCTGGTACTGCACATTTGTTTGTTTCTATTAAGGTAATTGATAGATTGTGTAGACCTAGTGAGTATTATACTGCAGGGTTTTGGACTATGCAGGGGAACTGGTAGTTTCTAGGTGATTGATTAGAGCATTTTCAGTGATGTTAGATAGTAGGGAACTATCAGTAGAATTGATCGGGTTGGTTATGGATGATTTCAATATGATCTTGGGGATGGATTGGCTGGTCGAATATGGGGCTACTATAGACTGCACAAAGAATATGGTGACTTTTGAGCCTGAGAGAGAGGATCCCTTTGTTTTCATGGGTTGTGTGCATGGACCTCGGACACCCATGATATCAGCATTGAGGGCTAGGGGCCTATCACTGGGAGGTTGTATAGGTTTTCTAGCTAGTGTGGTGGATACCACCAGGGTTATGCCAACAGGGATGGGAGAGACCAGATTAGTATGTGAGTTCTTGGATGTGTTTCCTGAAGATTTACTAGGGTTGCCGCCGCACAGGGAGATTAAGTTTGTCATTGAGTTAGCGCCGGGAATAGAGCCAGTGTCAAGGCACCATATAGGATGGCTCCGGCGAAACTGAAAGAATTGAAGATACAGTTATAAGAGCTTCTTGATATGGGATTTATCAGGCCTCGCTTCTCGCCATGGGGTGCCAGTCTAAGGATGTGTATAGACTACAGGGAATTGAACAAGTTGACTATGAAGAACAAATACCCCTTACCAAGGATCGATGACTTGCTCGATCAGCTGCAGGGAAAAATGGTATTCTTGAAGATTGATCTTCGGTCTGGTTATCACCAGCTAAGGATCAAGGATGAGAATATACCAAGATGGCCTTTCGAACGAGGTATGGTCATTATGAGTTCTTGGTCATGTCATTTGGTTTGACCAATGCCCCAACAACATTCATGGATTTGATGAACAGGGTGTTCAAGGACTTCTTGGATTAGTTTGTGATTATCTTCATCAACGACGTCTTGGTTTACTCCAGTTCAGAGGCAAAGCATGAGCAGCATCTCCGATGGATCTTGCAGAGATTCAGAGAGCACCGGTTGTATGCCAAGTTTAAGAAGTGTGAGTTCTGGCTACCAGAAGTGACATTCCTTGGACACGTTGGTGAAGATGGGATTAAGGTGAATCCAGCTAAGGTGGAGGCAGTGAGATATTGGCCGAGGACAAGGAACACCTCAGAGGTTAGGAGCTTTCTTGGATTAGCGGGTTATTACAAATGGTTTGTGGAAGGGTTCTCAAAGATTGCTGCACCGATGAGAGAATTGACAAGGAAGAATTTGAAGTTCACCTTGTCAGATAAGTGTGAGAATATCTTCCAAGAATTGAAGTGACGGCTGATTACTGCTCAGGTGTTGAGTCTTCCTTCTGAGGGAGGGAGGTTATGCATCGAGGTTAGGATTGGGATGTGTATTGATGCAGAATGAGAAGGTTATTGCTTATGCGTCACAGTAGCTAAAGGAGTATGAGCAACGGTACCCTACCCATGACCTAGAGTTGGCAGCAGTTGTATTTGCACTAAAAGTTTGGCAACACTACCTGTATGGGGAAAAGTGTGAGATATACACCGATCATAAGAGTTTGAAGTACTTCTTCACCTAGAAGGACTTGAATATGAGACAGAGGTGTTGGCTAGAGTTGGTAAAGGACTACGATTGTGATACCCTTCACCATCGAGGGAAATCCAATGTAGTGGCGAACGCGTTAAGCCGGAGGGGCCCGCGACAGTTGTTCAACTCAACACAGATATCGAGAGAGTTTGCAGAGGAGATGACTAGAGCAAGGATAGAGTTTTTTGTGGGCCGACTGGCCAATATTACTTTATAATATACCCTCCTGAAGAGGATAAGAGAAGGTCAGATGGATGGTGCGCAGTTGCAAGAGGCTAAATGGAATGTCATAGTTGGGAAACCTAAGGATTATTCTATTTTAGAGACATGATTACTACGGTATAAGGGTCGGGTTTGTATCCCGGCAAATATGGGTATTAGATGAGAGATATTAGATGAATTCCACACTACACCGTACTCACTCCATCCAGGCACCACAAAGATGTATCAAGATCTACAGATGTTATATTGGTGGCATGGGATGAAGAAGGATGTAGTAGAGTACGTGGCCAAGTGTTTGACCTGTCAGCAGGTGAAGGCTGAGCATCAGCGACCAGCAGGGTTGCTACAACCTTTGGATATTCTCGAATGGAAATGGGAGGACATTACCATGGATTTTGTGGAAGGTTAACCCAGGACAGTGGGATTACATGACTCAGTTTGGGTGATAGTAGATAGATACACCAAGTCAGCTCACTTTCTGCCAGTGAAGACGACCTATATTGTGGATTAGTATGCTGAGCTGTACGTGAGGGAGATTGTACATCTTCATGGGGTTCCCAAATATATAGTATCAAATTGGGATCTTATATTTACCTCCAAGTTTTGGGGTAGTTTGTAAAAGGCTATGAGGACTCAGCCGAAGTTTAGTATAGCCTTTCATCCTCAGAGGGATGGCTAGTCTGAAAGGACGATTCAGATATCGGAGGACATGCTCAGGGCATGTGTGATAGACTTTGAGGGGTCTTGGGGTAAGTATCTCTCGTTGATTGAGTTTTCATACAACAACAATTATCAATCAACAATTGGAGTAGCTCCGTACGAGATGTTATACGGAAGGAGATGTAGATCGCCCATTCATTGGGATGAGATGGGTGAGAGGAAATATTTGGGACATGAGATGGTTCAGAAGACTAATGAGGCTATCGAGAAGATCCGAGCTCGAATGCTTGCTTCACAGAGCAGATAGAAAAGCTACGCTGATCCTAAGCATAGGGACGTGGATTTCCAGGTAGGGGACCACGTGTTTTTGTGAGTCTCACCACTGCGAGGGGTGAGAAGGTTTGGGGAAAAGGGCAAGCTGAGCCCCAGATTCATAGGACCATTTGAGATCCTGGAGAGGATCGGGTAGGTGGCCTACAAATTGGCTCTGCCACCATCGTTGTCAGGAGTTCATACGTATTCCATATTTATAAGCTTCGGAAGTACGTCTTAGATATGACTCATGTGTAGAAGTATGAGGATTTGGAGTTGCAGACAGATTTGTCTTATGAGGATCGACCGGTTTAGGTCTTAAACAGGAAAAACAAGGTTGTTATGGAGGAATAGTAGGGTCAAGGAAGCGACCTAGGAGCTTGAGTCATCAATGCGAGATTAGTATCTCGAGTTATTCAGGTAAATTTCTAGGACAAAATTCTTAGTAAGAGGGGATAGTTATAACGACCCAAAATTGCTAATAAGGCTTAGGGCCTTGATTAGCGTGCCAGGAGGGCATAATTGGAATATGAATGTTTAAATGGTTAAATGCGTGACTATGTGGCACGCATGATTAATATGATTATATGAATATCTTATATGCATGTTATGAGTATTAGATATGCATGTGAGACCTTTATAGCTTATAAGGGCATATTTGTAATTTTGGCTTGGTAGGGGCATAAATGTGATAAATGGTTGATACCACATTATTATGTGGATATATTTGTAGTATATGTCCTAGTGAGCGGATTAGCGAAATAGTCACAGTGGGGTTTAATACCTAGCTCGGGGGGAGCCTGGGGGTATTTTTGGGAATTTAGAGAATATTTTGGGATTTATTAGATTTGGAATAAATATGTGGTCATTAGTGGGAATGACGGGATTAATTGGTAAATAGTAGGAACACTTGAGGAATTAGCAGGAACCGAGAGCGGAATGACCATTTTACCCCTAGGGACAATTTGAGGACTAATAAGCTATGAGGGGAAAAATAATCTTTTTAGGGGTTAAAGGTTATATTCTGTAGGATTTTAGACTTAGCCAAAATCACCTAGAACTCTCACCTCTCTCTCTCTCAGGTACTCACCCTCTCACTCTCCCTCTCTTTACACTTTGAAGCTAAGGAAAAAGGGCAGAAGAATTTAGGCTTGAGGCTGGAATTTTGGAAGGAATTTGGAAGAATTGAAGCTTTGGAAACCAGGGGGTTTGGCTGAGACTTGGAACTTGAGGACTGAAGTTGAGGCTGAAAGCTTGAAAGAAATCAACAGCCATTGAGATAAGGTTCTGTCTTTGTTATGTTAGGGAAATTGAGCTGAATTGAGCTGAGTATTTGGTGATGAGTTTCTACTGAATTGGAGTATTAGCTTTAGTATTATTGTTGTGATTCTGTGTTTAAATTGGATGATTAAAAGCCTTGAATTCATAGCTGAGTTTAGTCTTGGTTGGGAGGTTAGTTTAGTTTGAAGTTGTGAGGTGTTTGGCTGGGAAGAGTGTGGAGAAAACCCAGAAAATTCTGGGCACAAGGGGGCGCGCCCAAGGGGGCTATATGGTGCAGGTAAAGGCAAAGAGAAACTGGACCAACCATGAGTTGGATTGGGGGCGGAGTGTACATAGTCAGCTGCTCGATCGCCACGGCCAAGGAAAAGTACAGGGACAGAAACCTGAAACTCGTATTTTGCCATTAGAATGGCCACTGGTTGTATATAACTTTTGAAAATTGTAAATTGTCTCTTAAACCTTTTTTTTTGGATCCCGTGTACCAAACATCTATTTTAATTAAAATTAACCCTTTACGGTCAAAATCTTCTAACCCTAACCTGATTATTGACTTTAGGATCACATTTTCGTCCAACCGACTTGATTAGGAAGTCCTACACTATTTCAATACCTTCTTATAAATTGAATAATGGTTATCTATTGGGTTGACTTTTGGAACTGAAAAGGTTATTAGTGCTCACATTGCAAACTTGTTGTGACACAACCTTCACTAGTAAAGTCAATGGTACACTAGGAACTAGATATAGTTAAAAGAGTCAAACGGTAATTTTATTCCCTTTTAATTATGAATCATTAATAGAGGATTAACGTTGTATTTAATAATTATATCAATGGACAGTTTATTCTTTAATAAAGTACTCTGTAAATATATATCTATAATTATCAAGAGTTCAATCTCATATTTATAGTGGAGTAATCATGAGATTAATAATATGATTATTTAATCAAAGAGTTTTGATTAATAATCTAATATTTATTGGATCTTGATATTATAGGTCCATAGGTCCCCAGGGTGGCTCTATCAACACCATATATCAAGATAAGAGTTGATACAAGGGTAAAACTGTAATTTAGAAATTTGAGAAGAATTTTATTCTTCAGGTCAAATATACAATTATATAATAATTGAGGTTGAATAGTTAATTTGGAGTTAATTTTTAAATTTCAAAATATATTTATTTATTGAAATATAGAATTTCAATATATATAATAAATTAATTAATTTTTTAAATTAATTATTTTATTTGAGTGGGAAAAAATAAAAATTGTAAGTCAAAATAGTATCGATTTATTGATTTTTAAAAGATGGTGATAACGATGATAATTAATTTGATTTTTCAATTTAAATTTTAAATTTTAATTATGGTTGTGATCTTTTTCTTAAAAAGATGATACCATATTTTGTGGGAATGATTTATTTAATTAATTAAATAAATAAAAGCAAATAGGAAAAATGCAATATTCCCTGAAGGGAATAATGCTACACACATGACACAGATTGTGTCATGCGTGTATATGATACTGATAATGTATCAGTATTGTTTTTATTTTATTTATTTAATTAACTAATAATTTGAAAATAGTTTTTTTTCAAATTTGGTAAGTTAGATATTACCTAAATCAATTCTTATCATCATTATGATTGTATATTATTATTAATGTAATATATAATCCATATATATATTATGTGATAATAAGAGAAAAGAGAGAAGTGATTCAGAAGAGTTTTAGAAAATTGTTAAACAAGAAATTCTCATATTCTTCTCTTATTATTCCAAGCTTGCTCAAGTCATAATCCAAGTACTCATGTATCGAGACAAACTTGTGATTTCTAAATTACAAACCCTTGTTCTCTATGTGCCGACCCACATCTGGAGGTGTGGAGAACACTCCGGAAGATCGTGGTGTGAGTACTCAAAGCGTTGGATAGGAAAATTGTTATTTATACAAAAAGACTCAATGACACTTGATAGGCTTCAAGAGGTAAATATTTATGTCCTTGAATATTTGTATATATGTGCATATAATATATAAGTATATGTGTATATATATATGTTTCATTATTAATGATATTGCATATTAATGTTTCCTGGATGTATTCTTAAACATATAAATTGTTTATATGAGAGGTGGAAAATTTTTTGTTGTTTATAAACTGGGCCCACCATGCCATTTCGATGCGCACTCTGGTTATTTTTCCAACAATTGGTATCAAGAGCAAGTCATTAATCTCTGCATATTATTAATTGTTGTGTGAGATTATGTGCATTTTTATATTATATGTGATATATATTTGAATGGATGGATGTATATATTGATGATGATAGATTCTTAAGGGTTGTTTATTATGGTGATTTTGGGTTTAGGAATTGTTCTTAAAATTTCTAGATGAAAAATGTAAGCCATTTTTGGGGCATAGGAATTTTGTAACTTTTATTTTTTGAAATTTAAATTATAAAATTGTTGTAATTGGATTCAATGGAGTTTGGAAAAAAAATCGAGACAACGACACCACCACCGCTGATCGTCGTGGCATGCACCCCGAGGTGCCCTGTCTGTGCGACGTACGGACCATACGGCCACGTCCGTACACTGTACGGATCCATACGACGTGACCAAAACTCCACCAAAACTCAAATTCAAAACCTTGAGCCTCAAGCTCAAGAACACCCAAAACCAAAATAGAATTCAATTAAAAATAGAGTTTATGACCTTACCTCAGCTGTGAAGTCTACCTCTTAGCTACAGCTAATCAATCCTAAACCTCAAGCTTCAATTCTCAAGCCTTGAATTCACTTAGTTTTCCTCCAAAAATTCAAACACCAATCATAGAGAGAAAGAGAGAACGATCGAGAAAGAGAAAGAGAGAGAGAAAAAGAGCTGCTTCTAAAAGTTTCCCCTATTTTCTGAAATGGGTTGAGTATATCTCTCCCTTAGACTAATAAATGACTAGAATACCTCTTAGCCATGTTTAGATCCTTAAGTGCCCCTAAGGGCAAAACCGTCATTGCCACTTTCCCCGCTAACCCCAATTACGCCTCATAATTCCTGTTAATTCCAATATCCTCAAATAATTATCAAACAATTTTCCATTACCCGATCAATCCCGATAATGTACGAAGTTACCAAATTATTCCTAGGCTCACCCCGAGCCCGGTATTTGACCCCGTTATGACTAAATTACGAACTTGCTCCTTATGACCGCCTCGTGTCGAATAACCCAAATATAATCACATAATAATGTGGTCTCACACATATATCACATATATGCATATATATATACAATTATGCACTCAACGGGCCAAAATTACTAAAATTTCCTTCTAATAAGAAACGGGCCCACATTTATGCAAATACAGCCATATAAGAAAACAACTCACATAATCATGCATATTATCACATATTAATACAATAAATCGGTTATTGCACTCCTGGCCCCCTAATCAAGGCACTAAACCACATTAGGGAATTTGAGACGTTACAATTTTGGTGCTTTCATTGAGAGCTGAACTCAAGGAAAGAAGACGTTGGTGTTATATAAAATCACCCCAGCAACAGGCTGCCCCAAGCCCTCTCTTTCAGCAATATTTTAGACATATATGTACAGTAGCTAGCAAATCCACATGTCTGGGATTGCTTGGGAGTGCCTGAAGGGAGGGGTTACATTGGAGAATTCCTCCTCCTGGGTTCCTGGATGACGACCTCAGGCCTGGAGGACGACCTCATACCTTGAGGACACTATCCTTGGAGGACGACCTCGGGCTTGGAGAACAACCTAAGGCCTGGAGGACAACCTCAGGCGTCGAGGACAACCCTGGCCTTGGAGGACGACCTCGGGCCTGGAGGATGACCTCAGGCCTTGAGGACCTCGGCCTTAGAGGATGACCTCAGGCCTAGAAGATGAACTCAGGCCTGGAGGACAACCTCACCCCTGGAGGACCTCAGCCTTGGAGGACCTCAGCCTTGGAGGACGACCTCGGACCTGGAGAACCTCGGCTTAGAGGATGACCTCAGGCCTGGACGACCTCGAGACCTAGGGAACTCAATAAGAGGAGCCTATATGGGGCACCTTAGAGTAATCATAGTGCCACAAGTCCCAAGTTTCCCAAACTTGGGAGGAATTCAGGCCTATAGGATCTCGGCCTTAGAGGATGAACTCGAACCTGGAGAACCCCAGCCTTGGAGGATGACCTCGGGCCTGGAGGACAACCTCAGGCGTGGAGGACGACCTCACGCATGGAGGACAACCTTGGCCTAGAGGACAACCTCGGCCCTGGAGGACGATCTCAGCCCTGGAGAACGACCTCACCCTTGGGGGACCTCGGCCTTGGAGGATGACCTCGGGCCTGGTGGACGACCTCGACCTAGAGGACCTCGACCTTGGAGGACAACCTCGGCCCTGGGGGACAACCTTAAAGTATTAAATAAACATTCATCCTTAAAATAAAAAGAAAATATTAATTTAATATAAAGTTCATCTCTAAACTAAAGTCCAAATACAATTTATTTATTTATTTTTAAATATAAATTTCGCATATAATATAAAATATAAATATAAATTTTGAAAAAATAAAAAATATTGTTAATTGGGCGGGTTAAATTTTCATCGTATTTTTCGATTGCATTTTTTGTCAAATTTTTCGTGTTGGTTTGGGTGGATTATTCGGGTAGGGCGAGTTGAAAAAAAATATGCACAACCCTAATGTATCGTATTGTGTCGTATTATATTGTATAGTATTTTATTGAGTTGTATTGCATAGCATATGTTTATATAATACTATGTTTGGTATTGACTTGTTTCTACATAAATATATATATATATAACATTTTAATAAACATAAATATCAAACATAGTACTATATAAAAATATGATATGCAATACAACCCAATATAATTCTATACAATACAATATGATATAATAGTGGGTACCAAACGCACAGAAAAATAAAGAACATCTAAGAAACAAATGAAGAGAAGATAAAGAGCAAATTATTTCCTTCAAAACTTTTATTTGAAAAATTCAAAGTAACAAAAGTTGGGAAATATGTGAAAAAAATCATAATGTAGACTACTTGCTACAGTTTGAAATATGAATGTAGAAATATAATCATAGTTCCGAAAGAAAAATAACAAAATAACCAAAGCACACATAATGAAGGGAAAAAAAAAAAAGCACACCTTCTTTTTGCCAACGGCAAGGAAATCGGTACAGTTCTTTTTCTTGTGCGCAAGTTTTTATCACCATTAAACTCTATATCACTCAATTAAAATTAAACAATTCCATACATAACACACACACCCTTTCTTCCTCTCACTAAACCAAAAGTATATTATGTCAATCATTACGACCACAATTGGAAGCTTTTGCCAATCAACATAATTGTATTTATTTATTTAAACCAAAAACCCTAAAAATGATTTGGGAGAGGAGGACATGGAAGAAAATGGTTCCAAAATATGAGTAGTTCTGACCGCATCACTCCCATGGACATGATAACACCAATCAAGCTGATTTTCAAAATTTCACAGTATGAATCGAAACACCGTTGGAGTCGATGGAGAGTACCTGAGGTTGTCAAAATGGTTGGAGCGGGCTGATAGGGGCTTGTCGTCATCTCATGTGGTGAATTGGTCAGTCACTCGGTCAATTTTGCCTTCTATTTTATGAATTAAATTGGTTGGTTGTTAATGGAAAATTTCATGGAATATGCTTCTTAATATAAGAAAATCTATTTATATGCCAGCATTATGGCTCATCCCAAAACTAGGCCATTTAGTAAAAATTGGACAATATTTCATCTTTCATAGACATCTCATATTTCTCTCTCTAACTCCAACTATCACGTTCTCTCTCTCTCTCTCTCTCTCTCTCTCTCTCTCTCTCTCTCTCTACGATGGCACCACTACCACCATCTTCCCATGGCAGCAGAGCACCACCTCCCTACGTGCCACACTTAAGACACTAATTTATAGACTTCAAACACTTATGTACAAGATTTTTTTGGCTCTATTTGCATTTTTTTTCTCTAGAACCTTGAAAAATTACATAAAATGATGTCTAACGATGCAGTTGTGATGGTTCCTTGAAAACATGGTTTTTGGCAACAACAAAAAAAATGATCCATAGCGATACTGATGCGATGCTCATGCAATGGTGCATTGAAAACATGATTTTTGGCCAAAAATGATACCTAATAATGCTGATGCGAAGATGGTGTGATGGTGCATTGAAAACATGGATTTTTGCAAAAACAATGCCTAACGATGCATAGCGATACTGATGTGATGCTCATGCAATGGTGCTTTGAAAACATAGTTTTTAGGCAACAAAAAATGATGCCTAACGATGCTGATGCGATGTTGGTGCGATTGTGCATTGAAAACATGTTTTTGGCCAAAATCGATACGATGCTAATGTGATGATGGTGCGATGGTGCATTGAAAACATGGTATTTTGCCCAAAAAAAATGATGCATTTGTGATGCGTATGCGATGCAAATGCAATACATTCATGAAATCTTGATTTTTGGGGAAAATAATGCATTTGCAATGCGTATGCGATGCAAATACGATACATTCATGAAATCTTGATTTTTGGCCCAAAACGATGCATTTACGATGCAAGGCGATGCATCCATAAAAACTTGATTTTTTGGCCCAAAATAATGCAATTATGATACAATTGCGATGCATCCATTGAAAACTTTATTTTTGGCCCAAAATCATGCATTTGTGATGCATTAGATGCAATAGCAATGCTCTGCACCGAAATTTGACTCCATTAACACTCTAAACAAGAAATTGTTTCATGAAAAATAATAGAAAGAGAAGAAAGAGAGAGGAGAGAGAGAGAGAAGAGAGAAGTCTAAAATAGTCTAAAGCATTCTTTTTATAGTGATAAGGTTGTGAAAATAATTCTAGATGTTTTCCTTGTTACTTGATAATGCTCCAAAATATCTTTATTTGAATTTCAAATCCTATAACTCTAGCTTGCATAATCTTGTAGCTCAAATATCACCAAGTAAACGGCCGAACTTGACTTTTCTTGTGAAACAAGCTTTTGTAGGAATTTGAATAATATTTCTAACACCACAAAGAACATGTAAATCGGATATGTGAGGAAGAATATATGATCAAAATAGCGAAACTATCTCAGATTTTTTCCAACAATTTAAATTTGAATTCTCGTTTATCTTCTTCAATCAATTCAAATAATTACTTAAATTGTTTTTCTCTTGATTGAAGATAATATTTCTAATAAATTTTGAAATATTTCTCAAATATCCATGTAACAAATGACAACCTGAAAAATACAACAAACACGCATAAAAAGAATTAAAAATATAAAATAATAATAATAAAAGTAAAAAAGACTAAAAAGTACTAAAAATATATCCTATCAAATTCCCCAAAACTAAACATTTACTTGCCCTCGAGTAAAGAATACAAAAGACAAACTAACAACCTAAAACAATCAACACAAATGATCAAGCCAGCAACAACAATTTAAGCCTCAAAATATTATGAATAACATGCTTATATAATCTTTAGTAAAATCAACCACTAATCCAGAATTTCAGTCAAAACATTATTCCAACTTACTTAGGTTCAAACAAAAATAAAAGTTTCCCTAATAATGATTAATAAATAAAATACATTTGAATCAATTCATGCTCACTAATTATTTTTCATTACAATCAATTAATATCATTATCTCATAATCTTGCTACACTTACTAATCTCCACTAATGTAGACAACACATGCTCAAAATTCAATAGTACTTTAATGGCTTATAATTGAACGACTTAGGTAGAGGTAGGTGAAAAAGTCATTTAGGCTCAAATATATAATAAGCATACAAACAAAACAAACCAATCTTATGACAAACTTACAAACCCAAAACAATCCCAAATTTCCCTTTCTTTCTTGCTTTAAGAGAGAATTCATAAACATGATTCTTTTTCTTTTCCTTTTTTTCATTTCATTTTTTTCTAATGATACTACACTCCCCCAAACTTATTTCTTTATATTGTAATTTGGAGTGTAGTTCATTTTCTTTATTTTTCTTTCAACTTTTCTCTCTCACATCCCCCAATCACTTTTCATATGATCATGATATACACCAAAGTGAAAGGAAAATAACAAAGTTTCAAATAGGCTCAAAATAAGTGTCAAACAACAAAATATTCACATTAAGCTCAAAACGGGGTAACTAAGGATTCAATAAATTAATGTTGTCTTGAAAGGATCAATCGCTCCAAAGAATTGCCTAAATCATCTTCCTACGCATGTATCATCTAGGATTTCGTCTAAAAAAAACAAGCAAACAAGTTCTAAGATAAAACCAATTTCAAATTTAATTTTTATCTTTAAAATTCAGTAGGCATAAATAATATTCAATCACATAAAATTTATGATGATTAAGCTCTCAATTATTTAAGAAGACAAAGTAAAAATGGAAAGAACTATTCAACTAAGCACACATATTTTTATAGTTTCATTCCCCCATTCAATCTATACAACATATAATTCAGCATATTATCATTGGATAATTATTGTCAACTTGATTCACACTAACACCCTAAACAAAAACTAAACAAAACATAAAATAAATATGAACCTAACAAAACTTAAACAAACTAAGATATCTACAATGAGCAAAGCAATAAAAATCAAATATCTTCCCATAAACTTAATCTAAACATTGTCCCCAATGTATAAATAAAAGAAAATGAAAAGAAAACTTCCCTGTAATCCAATGCATTGCTCCATTGTAGTGACATCCATTGCTATCCTCCTTAGTGTTTTATATGTCGACATACATCAATAAGTTGTTGGCGTCCATAATAAGCATCATACGAGACAACTTGAAGGTTGTCATTGTGAATGCCCTCAAGCTTAGCTAGATATGAATCTATTCAGAACGTCGCACCAACAACACAAGACTTTGAATGATGAACTTGGGGAGAAAACTTTGGTAGCTCATAAAGGATTCAGAATGGTGGAGATGACATCAATTTAAAATATGGATCCACTAGAGGTATATATGATTGTACCATTTATGAACTCAAATCAATGATTGCAGGTGCTTCGTCATACTCCAAAGTCATATTTTGCTCATCTTCATTTGTGAATTCCTCATATAACCATTTTGATTATTTTTCACTCTCCACTCAACTATCCATAAACATGCTTGTGATTTAATCTTCAAAAACTTCATGATCATGGATGGAATTTACTTCATTCACCACACTATAATCGTTATCTACCATGCAAGTATCCAACTTAGAAATTTTTTTAGTGAATATAACTTCGAGGGTCTCTCATTCATCAACTTTACACCCATTCTCTTTTAATAGCTCAACCCTTGGTGTTTCTATAATATTCGAATAACTTTCACAGCATTGATTGTTTGAGTCATTGTCCTTAAACCACTCCATATTGTGCACCATTAAATTGCCACCATCAAAATTTAAAGTGTTTTTCAATTGGGTCATTGCTTCTTCAAAAACTGATTTATGCTCTTCATGCTCGAATGGTTGGTGTATAATATTAGGATCTTGGAATGATGGAGGATATTGGCGACTCCAACCTTACAGAGAAGGATCCCAATGCCAATGGTAATCAAAATATGTCATATCATTCAACTACTCCATCATCTCTTCATAACCTCTTCTTAACAAAGGTTCACCAGTTACCTGTACTCCATAATCTACCCAACATCTTGTTGCATCATCTAATCCACTATAAAAGAAAAGTGTAAGACACCCCCTTGAGAAATCGTGGTGACATCTCTCCACCAATTCATTAAATCTCCCCCAAGCAAAGTAAAATGACTCCATGTGTTGTTGGGAAAAACCCATGATGTAATCTTGATGGGGCATTTCTTATTTACCTTGCAAATCAAACACAGAAAAGAAACATAAATTAAATCAAAAAAACCAAATTAGAATCAAAATAATTTTATTGATATTAATAAAAATAATCCCCGGCAACGGGGCCAAAAACTTGTTGTGAAAATTATGTACGCAAGTATATGCAATCGTAACAAGTAATAAAATAGTAAGTAGAGTATCGTTCCCACGAGGACTGTTACTAATTACCAAGAATCAATCTTTATTTCTAATTGATTTGTCGAATAATGAATATAGAATTTATTAAAATAAAAAATATAAATAATTAATATAAAAATAGATAACTTAATAATAAATATATTAATTCAATGGATAAAGATATATAGTTATTAACTTCATCACAGAACTCATAAATCAGATTTGTGAGTAGAAATATATGGTCAAAGTACTGAAACTAT
This sequence comes from Humulus lupulus, assembly GCF_963169125.1. NCBI lineage: Eukaryota > Viridiplantae > Streptophyta > Magnoliopsida > Rosales > Cannabaceae > Humulus > Humulus lupulus. The sequence goes on from NC_084793.1 coordinate 204,932,811, forward strand.
CTCAGATTCAAAATATCTCAAAAAACTTCCAACAATATAAATTTGAATTCTCATTTATCTTCTACAATCAATTCAAATAAATATCTTCTATTGTTTTCTCTTAATTGAAGATAATATTTCAAATCAATTTTGAAATATTTCTCAAATATCCATGTAACAAATGACATGAAAAATACAATAAACACACCTAAAAAGAAATAAAAATATAAAATAATAATAATAATAATAATACTAAAAAAGTATTAAAAATCTATCCTATCAGCCATAATGTTGGCATATGTATAAATTCCTTATACTAAGAAGCATATTCCATGAAATTTCCCTTGTCAATTGATCTCCATTTTTTAGTTGCCATTTTATTTCCCAAACAATTCATGAATTTATTTTAAAAAATTCATAAAATTTGGGAAAAGTTATGTCCCCATAAATTTTGTTATAAAATCCTTAAAAATAAAATTTTCCCAAAAAATTATGGTATTTTTCTCTTGTTTTGCATGTTACAATGTGTTTTCAAGCAAATTGCAACAAAGCAACTTGTATCTTTCCATATTTTCCAAAATAAACATTTGTAAAAACAAAGTAACCCATTAAAACTTTATTATATTTTGAAAAATAAATGAAAATACAATAAATTTAGTTATTTTATTATCTAATACTGGAATTTTGAAAAATTCCATGGAATTTAAAGCTCATTCTTTTGTCATAGAAAATTTAGAAATTAAGCTCTACATTGAGCATACAAAGTGTGAGATATTCGTAGTTCCTACTATAATAGTAGTTGTGGAAAGTGATAAAAATACACACATATATATACATATATAAAAATAAAATAGGATTTTTTACACAAAGTACCAAATTTGGCACTATGTTTACATTTTTACTGACAGACGGTATTTTTTACATTTTTACTATTTTATATTTTCTTTTATACGGTTTTCACATTTTTAGTTTTACACATATACGGTTTTCACTATTTTTTCCTTTCTCACACACGTTTTTGGGCAGTGATCTTCTTCTTCAACCTTTGTTTACTTTTTTCTTCAGCAATGAATGGTTTATGAGCATATTTCCCCACATTTCCCCACGATCTTGCTCACGCTCTTACCTCCCACGATCCTATTTCACTTTATTTTTTCTATTTAAACAAAATTATTTTCAATTTTCTCATCATGGTGTGTACTCGATCAAGATCTGAAACTCCTTCTCCATTTCAAAAAACAGTTCCAAAATTTGATAAGTCTACAAAATCTCCTGATTCGAAGAAGATAGTAGTGTTTAAAGTTCAACCCAACCCCAAACCAATGGCAAAAAAACCTCCTAACAAAACTTCAAAGGCACCGTCGTCTAAGAAGAGGGCAACTCCAAGTGATGATGAGAAGGGTAATTCGAAGAAATCCAAACTGGGTTCATCTGGCGGTAATGTAACAAGAGTTACTAAACCTAAGAAAACCAAAGTTTGTTTTTATTTTTATTTTTAATCAGTTTCTTTAGTGGTATTTTGTCATTATCTTTTAGGTTTTTATTATTCATTTATGGTTATTTTTCAGTTGTTTTGTTTTTTTATTTTATAATGTTTAGGGTTTTTAACCATTTTATAGTTATATTTGTTTTAGGAGTTTTCGTTGTTGTATTTAGTTATTTCAAATGTGTTATTTTTTATGTGTTTATATTCATTTTTTTTTATTTTGTAGTTTTTTGGGGGTTTTTTTTCCCTGTATCAGTTTCATTGTTTATGCGTTCTTTAATGTTTGGTATTTTGGAATTAATATATTTTGCGATTTGTTATTTTCATATTGTTTCATTGTTCTCTTGTTGAATGTGAGTTCATTTGTATGTTGTACTTTTATTTTTTTAATGTAGTTTTTGTAATGCCCCGAATTCTCCGTTGTGTTTAACGGCGTGAACAGTAGGCCGGGAAGGCCATACTTGCTTAATTATGTTATTAATTGATAAAATGCATGTATACGTTGATTATATTATGATATGATGTGAAATGCATGCATGTGAGTCCATAATTCTATCCACAAGGGTGTGATGGTAATTTGGCCCGTTGAGGGTAAATTGATTACTTGTTTGCATGTTGGTGATCTAATTTGAGACCACATTATGATGTGGGTTTGTTCGAGCCATTTGGCATGAGACGATCAAGGAATGTTTAATGTCGGTTTGGTCATAACGGGCTTAAGCTCGGGGCTCGGGGTGAGTCTCGGGGTGTTTTAATGATTAGAGTGTTACCGGAAATTAAAGGGTAACGGGTTGTGAAATATTGGTGTTTGAGAATATTGAGATTAGCGGGAATTGGGAAGCGTTAATTATCATTAACGGTGTAGGTGGAAAATGCCAAAATTACCCTTGAAGTGGTTTTAGAAGCTTTATTATACCTAGGGGTATAATGGTCGTTTGGTATTTGGATATATATGATGTTTAGATGGCTGTAAAACAGAACCAAAAACAGAGTTCCCTTCTTCTCCTTCCCGTACATTCATCTCCATAGTTTCTCTTCTTTGGAATTTTGAGCTCAAGTGTGGAGTTAAGCTAGGAAATCAAGGGGCTAAGGTTGTGGATTTAGTTCAGCCATTGGAGAGGGTTCAATACCAAGTTTGAGGTAAGCTTTGATCATTACTTTTCTGGTTTTGCCCAGTTTTAAAGATAGTTTTCAACTCTTGATTTTGGTGTGGAAAGTTGGAATCAAGGGGAGTTCTTGTGGTGTTTTACTTGGGTTATGATGAGGGAGAGTTATGGGTGATGTTTGGAGGTTTAAATGGGTGTTTGAAAGAGGTTTGGGTGGTGTTTAAATTGGGTTTGAAGGGTTGGTTCCAAGAGAAATCGTAGAGGAAGAAAAACAGGGGTTTTGGCTGAACTGGGTGTTGCGCCGCGACATGGCAGGGGTGAGCCGCGGCCCTTGGGGGCTGCTGGGTTTAGGCGCCTCTGTTTGAGGGGCGGGCCGCGGCATGGCCAAGGAGGGCCGCGGTCCTTAAGGCATTTTTGGCCAGATTTAGCTTTTTGGCTCGGGGATGCAAGCCTAAGGCCTCGGGATTGAACCTACTACCCGGTTGAGTAGTGTTTGAGGTCCCGAAGGTTAGGTTTTGGTTTGGGAACCTTTTATTATTCATTTTATTGATGGAATCCCATAATTTGGTTATGACCAGGTAACCGCTAAAGGACCAAAAGCTCGATCGTTCTCAGGGTCACTCTTTTATTTGTTCTAGCTCGGAACCAGAGGTAAGAAAACTGCACCCCGAGTGTGACATGCATGGGTATTTGTGAGGCATGTTGATTGTGTAATATGGACATGGATTGAACATGGAATGCTTAGCATATGTTGTTCACTTGTGCATAGCACTGACTAATTAGTCAGGTTTGGCAAAGGTGCTAGTATCAACTATGAAGCTGTGACTAATTAGTCAGGTTCGGCAGTGGTACTGGGCACTGGTCACCTTGCATTGACTCATCAGTCAGAATTGGCAAAGGTGTTAGTGTCAGCTGTGAAGCTGTGACTTATTAGTGAGGTTCGGCAATGATACCCGACACTGGTCACATAGCGCTGACTCATTAGTCAGGACGGCTATAGCGTGGATCACGCAAGCCAACAGGGATTAGATCTAATCGATTTCTAGCATTGAATGACTCAAGGAGCATTAATGCCTGACCGACCTTGAGGTTCGATGAATGAAAAAGAGCTTGGAGGCTAGTGGCTTACCTAGCAGCCACTCTCCCGCTAAAATCATGTGATGTTCATTTGCTTGTTGAAAGCTTTATGTTCAGTGTGATTATAATGATAATCATTTGATAATGTTAATGAAAAGTGTTATGTTTTCTTGCTGGGCTTTGGCTCATGGGTGCTATGTGGTGCAGGTAAAGGGAAAGAAAAGCTCACCTAGCCTTGAGTGGAGAGCTGATGTGGTGATGTGTACATATTTGGCCGCTTGACCACCACGGCCAAGGTGTTCTCAGAGGAACTAGGGGGTTTGCCCTATTTTTGCCGCTTAGGTCGGCGGGGTTGTAAATTTAAAACTGTAATGACCATTTTGTACCGAGAACCACTTGTAAATGTTTTGTTTAGCTCTGCAGAGCAGTTTGTAATAAAAATCTCCATTCCCTTTTTATTGGTTTTGTACCTTAACCTGTTAATTACACTTAGATCACGTTTTTGACCAAAGGACTCAGGTAGTGAGTCAAATTTCCGGTCCACCGTTCACCGTAACTGTTCTGGGGTAGCCAGGGTGTTACAACTTGGTATCAAAGCCAGGTTAAGGTTCCTGTAGACTGGCTGGGCATGTACACACATCACTGAAGTCAAGCTCGACTCTTGGTTTGGTAACTCTTTATGTAGTTATGTGCATAACTGCCTAAATGTGGTGCAATTGCTTTACCTGTATGCATGAGATATTATGAACTATTATATGATACATGCTGAGTGCCATAAACATGTATCTATTTGTGCATATTGACTGACTTTGGAATATGATAATTGTCTGCTTGTTCTTGGACCGTGAGGCGGCAAGAGGTTTAGTTATTACTACCTGACTGGTCGTATTGGTTACTATTGTTTCAGTAAGGTATCAGTGACAGAATGAACCCAGAACAGACAGACACTACAGCTGGCCAGAGTGGTCAGGGTCAGAATAATGACAACAGTCAGGGTCAAGAGAATGACCAATCCCAGATTCCACAGCCAGCACCTGCAAACTGGCAGCAATTGTTTAATGATTTGCAGGCTATAGTGTTGAAACAGGGAGAGGAGCTTCGTCTCCTGAGGCAGCAACAAGTGCCTGCAGTGGTTAATGTACCAGAGGCACCTTCTGTGTCAGTGCCAGTTATTGGGCAGCAGCCTGGGGTTGAAAACAGATTGGAACCTCTTTATGAGCGGTTCAGGAAACAGCAACCTCCTGTTTTTGAAGGCAGCGCTGATCCTATCAAAGATGAACAATGGATGAGCATGCTTAACACTATTCTTGACTTTATGAAGGTAGTTGGTAGTGAGAGGGTGGCCTGTGCTGCCTATATGTTTCAGGAAGATGCCCGGATTTGGTGGGAAGTGGTTGGCCAGACCAAGGATGTTAATCTCCTGAGTTGGGAGGAATTTCAGATCTTGTTTAATGAGAAATACTATAATGACGCTATAAGAGCGGCGAAAGCCGATGAATTTATCAGGCTACTTCAGGGAAGCTTATCAGTGACTGAATATGCCTTAAAGTTTGACCGTTTGGCAAAGTTTGCCAAAGAGCTGGTGCCCACTGATGGGACCAGGAGAGAGAGATTCCTCCAGGGGCTACAGCCCAGGTTAGCCCGTGACGTTCGCATCACCACTGTGGCAGGAGTCACTACTTATGCACAGGTGGTGGAGAAGGCACTCACCGCTGAGAGTGCAGAGATTAAGATCTGGCGTGACAATGCAGCCAGAAGGGATTTCAGGAGGCCAGGTCCTCCATTTGTTGGTTCTGGTAGGGGTGTTGGCCCCAGTGATCAGAAGAGGAAGGTTCCTGATACCTTCCCAGTTCCAGGTCCTGACAGGAGACCTCGTGGTATTACAATAGGTCGTCCTGGGAGCAGTGAAGCCTGGAAGGCTCGTCCTGAATGCCCTAGGTGCAAGAGGCGCCATTTGGGGGAGTGTAGAGCAAAGGCCTGCTATTTGTGTGGAGTAGTGGGTCACCTTAAGAAAGATTGCCCTCAGATAGGGAAAGAGGAACCCATAAAGGTGGACAGCTCGACCCCAGCTCGAGTGTTCACGTTGACTCAAGCAGAAGTTGAGGCTTCCCCCTCAGTTGTTACAGGTCAGCTTCTTAGTGCAGGGACCCCTTATCATGTGTTAATTTATTCTGGTGCTACACATTCCTTTGTTGCTAGTAGCATTATTGATAGGTTGTGTAGACCTTGTGATTTCTATGCTGTGGGGTTTGGTACTTTGTTATCCACTGGAGAGATAGTGGTGTCCAGAAGGTGGGTTAGATCTTTGCCAGTGACAGTAGAGGGCAGAGAGTTGTCAGTGGACCTGATAGAGTTAGTTATGACTGACTTCGATATGATACTGGGTATGGATTGGTTGGCAAAGTATGGGGCAACTATTGACTGCAGAAGGAAGATGGTCACCTTTGAGCCTGAAGGTGAGGATCCTTTTGTGTTTGTTGGCACTGTGCATGGACCTCGTGTTCCTATGATTTCTGTGTTGAGGGCCAGGGATCTTTTACAGAGAGGATGCATTGGATTCTTAGCCAGTGTGGTTGATACCACTCAGGTCGTGCCAGTGAGACCAGAGGATACTAGACTTGTACGTGAGTTTCTGGATGTGTTTCCAGAGGATTTGCCGGGGTTGCCACCACACAGAGAGATTGAGTTCGTTATAGAACTGGCACCAGGGACGGAGCCAGTGTCTAGAGCACCATACAGAATGGCCCCAGCTTAGTTGAAAGAATTGAAAGTGCAGTAGCAAGAGCTGCTAGATATGGGTTTCATCAGACCTAGTTTCTCACCCTGGGGTGCGCCAGTTCTGTTTGTAAAGAAGAAAGATGGTTCTCTGAGAATGTGTATAGATTACAGGGAATTGAATAAGTTGACAATTAAGAATAAGTATCCTTTGCCAAGGATAGATGACCTGTTCGATCAGTTGCAAGGTATGAAGGTATTCTCTAAGATCGACCTTCATTCTGGTTATCATCAGTTGAGGGTCAAGGAGGGAGATATACCGAAGACTTCTTTTCGTACCACGTATGGGCATTATGAGTTTCTGGTTATGTCATTTGGATTGACTAATGCCCCTGCTACTTTCATGGATATGATGAACAGAGTGTTCAAGGATTACTTAGACCAGTTTGTGATCGTCTTCATCGATGATATTCTGGTATATTCTCAGACTGAGTTAGAGCATGAGCAGCATCTGAGGTTGGTTCTACAGAAACTGAGAGAACACATATTGTTTGCTAAGTTCAAGAAGTGTGAGTTCTGGTTGTCTCAGGTATCCTTTCTTGGACACATTGTCAGTAAGGAGGGGATTAAGGTAGATCCAGCAAAGATCGAAGCGGTCAGAGATTGGCCAAGGCCAAAGAATGCTTCTGAGGTTAGAAGTTTCCTTGGATTGGCAGGTTACTACAGGCGGTTTGTGGAAGGGTTCTCAAAGATTGCTAGTGCTTTGACTGAGCTGACACGCAAGAGCCAGAAATTTGTGTGGTCAGATAAGTGTGAGAACAGCTTCCAAGAACTGAAGCAGAGGTTGATTACAGCTCCGATTCTGAGTCTTCCAACAGATCAGGAGAAGTTTGTGATTTACTGTGATGCTTCTCATCAGGGTTTGGGCTGTGTTTTGATGCAATCGGAGAAGGTTATTGCCTATGCTTCTCGTCAGTTGAAGGAGTATGAGAAGAGGTATCCTACTCATGATCTGGAATTGGCAGCGGTGGTTTTTGCTTTGAAGATATGGAGGCACTATCTCTATGGAGAGAAGTGTGAGATTTATACAGACCACAAGAGCCTGAAGTACTTCTTCACCCAGAAAGACCTGAATATGAGGCAAAGGCGTTGGCTGGAGTTAGTGAAAGATTATGATTGTGAGATTTTGTATCACCCAGGTAAATCCAATGTGGTAGCTGATGCTTTGAGCCGGAAAGGTCCGGAGCAGATTCATAGTATGAGGCTGATAGCCAGAGAGTTAGCAGATGATATGACCAGAGCTGGTATAGAGTTGCTGGTGGGCCAGTTGGCTAACATTACGTTACAGTCTATACTATTGGAGAAAATCAAAGAAGGTCAGTTGAGTGATCCACAACTGATCAAGATCAGGGAGGATGTTCTGGCTGGAGCATCCAGAGATTATACAGTGTCTGAGGTAGGCTTGTTGAGATACAAAGGGCGGATATGTGTTCCGTTAGACACTGCATTGAGGCGAGAGATTCTGGATGAATCTCATACTACACCTTACTCTTTGCATCCAGGCACCACGAAGATGTACCAGGATGTGAGATCGTTATATTGGTGGCCGGGGATGAAGAGAGATGTAGTAGAGTATGTAGCTAAGTGCTTGACATGTCAACAGGTCAAGGCTGAGCATCAGAGGCCGGCAGGGTCACTGCAGCCTCTGGATATTCCAGAATGGAAGTGGGAAGACATCACAATGGACTTTGTGGTGGGCTTACCCAGGACTACTGGTCAGCATGATTCCGTTTGGGTGATAGTGGATCGCTACACCAAGTCATCTCACTTTCTGCCAGTGAGGACTACATATACAGTTGATCAGTATGCAGATCTCTATGTGAGAGAGATCGTGCGGCCCATGGTGCACCTAGGTCGATCGTGTCAGATCGGGACCCCACTTTTACTTCCATGGTCTGGGGGAGTTTGCAGAAAGCCATGGGGACAAAGTTGAAGTTCAGTACCGCTTATCATCCTCAGACAGATGGGCAATCTGAGAGGACGATCCAGATTTTGGAGGACATGCTGAGAGCATGTGTACTGGATTTCGGTGGTTCTTGGAGTAAGTATCTGCCTTTGATAGAATTCTCCTACAACAATAGTTACCAATCTACCATTGGAGTAGCACCTTATGAGATGCTATATGGTAGGAAGTGCAGATCTCCCATCCATTGGGATGAGACAGGAGAAAGGAGATACTTAGGTCCTGATGCATTTCAGAGGACCAGTGAGGCGATTGAGAAGATTAGAGCTAGAATGCTTGCTTCTCAGAGTAGACAGAAGAGCTATGCAGATCCTAAGCGCAGGAACGTGGAGTTCCAGGTAGGAGACTATGTTTTCCTCAGAGTCTCACCATGGAAAGGGGTGAGAAGGTTTGGGAAGAAAGGCAAGCTGAGTCCTAGATTTGTGGGTCCATTTGAGGTCCTGGAGAGGATTGGTCAGGTGGCTTACAGATTGGCTTTGCCTCCGGCGTTGTTTGCCGTGCATAATGTGTTCCATGTATCAGCTCTTCGAAGGTATGTATCTGATGTGGGCCATATTCTGAGTTATGAAGATCTGGAGCTTGAGCCAGATCTCTCCTTTGAGGAGCAGCCAGTTCAGATACTTGATAGAAAGGACAAGGTCCTCAGGAATAAGACAATACCTTTGGTTAAGGTATTGTGGAGGAACAGCAAGGTCGAGGAGGCGACCTGGGAGCTGGAGTCAGATATGCGGAATCAGTATCCCGAGCTGTTCAGGTAAATTTCGGGGACAAAATTTCAGTAAGGAGGGGATAGTTGTAATGCCCTGAATTCTCCGTTGTGTTTAACAGCGTGAACAGTAGGCCGGGAGGGCCATACTTTCTTAATTATGTTATTAATTGATAAAATGCATGTATACGTTGATTATATTATGATATGATGTGAAATGCATGCATGTGAGTCCATATTTCTATCCATAGGGGTGTGATGGTAATTTGGCCCGTTGAGGGTAAATTGATTACTTGTTTGCATGTTGGTGATCTAATTTGAGACCACATTATGATGTGGGTTTGTTCGAGCCATTTGGCATGAGACGATCAAGGAATGTTTAATGTCGGTTTGGTCATAACGGGCTTAAGCTCGGGGCTCGGGGTGAGTCTCGGGGTGTTTTAATGATTAGAGTGTTACCGGACATTAAAGGGTAACGGGTTGTGAAATATTGGTGTTTGAGAATATTGAGATTAGCGGGAATTGGGAAGCGTTAATTATCATTAACGGTGTAGGTGGAAAATGCCAAAATTACCCTTGAAGTGGTTTTAGAAGCTTTATTATACCTAGGGGTATAATGGTCGTTTGGTATTTGGATATATATGATGTTTAGATGGCTGTAAAACAGAACCAAAAACAGAGTTCCCTTCTTCTCCTTCCCGTACATTCATCTCCATAGTTTCTCTTCTTTGGAATTTTGAGCTCAAGTGTGGAGTTAAGCTAGGAAATCAAGGGGCTAAGGTTGTGGATTTAGTTCAGCCATTGGAGAGGGTTCAATACCAAGTTTGAGGTAAGCTTTGATCATTACTTTTCTGGTTTTGCCCAGTTTTAAAGATAGTTTTCAACTCTTGATTTTGGTGTGGAAAGTTGGAATCAAGGGGAGTTCTTGTGGTGTTTTACTTGGGTTATGATGAGGGAGAGTTATGGGTGATGTTTGGAGGTTTAAATGGGTGTTTGAAAGAGGTTTGGGTGGTGTTTAAATTGGGTTTGAAGGGTTGGTTCCAAGAGAAATCGTAGAGGAAGAAAAACAGGGGTTTTGGCTGAACTGGGTGTTGCGCCGCGACATGGCAGGGGTGAGCCGTGGCCCTTGGGGGCTGCTGGGTTTAGGCGCCTCTGTTTGAGGGGCGGGCCGCGGCATGGCCAAGGAGGGCCGCAGCCCTTAAGGCATTTTTGGCCAGATTTAGCTTTTTGGCTCGGGGATGCAAGCCTAAGGCCTCGGGATTGAACCTACTACCCAGTTGAGTAGTGTTTGAGGTCCCGAAGGTTAGGTTTTGGTTTGGGAACCTTTTATTATTCATTTTATTGATGGAATCCCATAATTTGGTTATGACCAGGTAACCGCTAAAGGACCAAAAGCTCGATCGTTCTCAGGGTCACTCTTTTATTTGTTCTAGCTCAGAACCAGAGGTAAGAAAACTGCACCCCGAGTGTGACATGCATGGGTATTTGTGAGGCATGTTGATTGTGTAATATGGACATGGATTGAACATGGAATGCTTAGCATATGTTGTTCACTTGTGCATAGCACTGACTAATTAGTCAGGTTTGGCAAAGGTGCTAGTATCAACTGTGAAGCTGTGACTAATTAGTCAGGTTCGGCAGTGGTATTGGGCACTGGTCACCTTGCATTGACTCATCAGTCAGAATTGGCAAAGGTGTTAGTGTCAGCTGTGAAGCTGTGACTTATTAGTGAGGTTCGGCAGTGATACTGGACACTGGTCACATTGCGCTGACTCATTAGTCAGGACGGCTATAGCGTGGATCACGCAAGCCAACAGGGATTAGATCTAATCGATTTCTAGCATTGAATGACTCAAGGAGCATTAATGCCTGACCGACCCTGAGGGTCGATGAATGAAAAAGAGATTGGAGGCTAGTGGCTTACCTTGCAGCCACTCTCCCGCTAGAAAACAGAGCTTGGAGGCTAGTGTCTTACCTAGCAGCCACTCTCCCGCTAAAATCATGTGATGTTCGTTTGCTTGTTGAAAGCTTTATGTTCAGTGTGATTATAATGATAATCATTTGATAATGTTAATGAAAAGTGTTATGTTTTCTTGCTGGGCTTTGGCTCATGGGTGCTATGTGGTGCAGGTAAAGGGAAAGAAAATTTCACCTAGCCTTGAGTGGAGAGCTGATGTGGTGATGTGTACATATTTGGCTGCTTGACCACCACGGCCAATGTGTTCTCAAAGGAACTAGGGGGTTTGCCCTATTTTTGTCGCTTAGGTCGGCAGGGTTGTAAATTTAAAACTGTAATGACCATTTTGTACTGAGAACCACTTGTAAATGTTTTGTTTAGCTCTGCAGAGCAGTTTGTAATAAAAATCTCCATTCCCTTTTTATTGATTTTGTACATTAACCTGTTAATTACACTTAGAGCACGTTTTTGACCAAAGGACTCAGGTAGTGAGTCAAATTTTCGGTCCACCGTTCACCATAACTGTTCTGGGGTAGCCAGGGCGTTACAGTTTTTGTGTTGTTATCTGATGTATGATTAATTTTTAATATATTTTTTGGATTTTTTATTTTTTATTTTTAAGCCATTAGTCTTATTTATATTTATTTTTTGTTGCAAGATTGAGATTTTAAGATCAGACCAAGTCGATTCTTTTTTTCAGGGGTTGTTCTTAATTCTAGTTATGAAGTTATTAAAGATCTCAATAATTATTTGAGTGATAAGCAGAAAGAGATGTTTTCTCAAACTTTTTTTGGTCATTTTTTTTAAATTCCTGCATTTAGTACTCAGCCTCAAGTTGTTCATGGGTTGTTGTTGAGGGATGTTAAACAACCTAATGAGTATGAGTTTTTGGTTATGGTTAGTGGTGTTAGATGGATGTTTAGTATTGAGGAGTTTGCCTTGATTTCTGGGTAAGATTGTGTGGGGGATTGCAATAAGTTGAATTTTAAATAAGAGTCAAATGGATTTCTTGAAAAATATTGGCCAGGTTGTGATAAGATTACTAAGCAATATATTCGGGAGTGTTTTAGGGCTAAGAGGTGGGGTATAGATGATGAAGTCGCTGTAAAGTTGGCTGTTTTATATTTTGTTCAATGGTTTCTTTTTAGTTCTGGGAAGGATAAACAAGTTCTTCGTGAAGATTTAGATGTTGTTGATAGTGGTCGTTATGATGATTATGCGTGGGGTAAGGCTTGCTTCGAACAGACAATTGACTTTTTGAAGGGCAAATTAGTTAGTTGGTATAATGCTCTTTATCATTCAGATAAAAAAAAAGGTGGATCCATTTCATAGGATCCTAGGTTGCACACATGTTTTTCAAGTGTGTTTTTATGAGTGTTGTCAGCATATGAATGGGAAGTATTGCAAATTTGTTACTGGTGGTATTCCTAGGATTCTTAACTGGACTTGCTCTACTACTCCTAGCTTCATGTTGTTGAAGACTACCATTTTTGACATTCCAACGAAGATGGTACATTTTTTTTTTGTGTTGTTGTTTAGTTGTCATTATATATTTTTTTTGTTGTTTTCTAATTTTTGTTTTTTTTCATTATTTTTTTATAGTTGAGGTTGCAGAATCTAAAACCAACTGATAATGAGTGTTCTATTTTAAAATTGGAGGACTTTGATTTCAACATTGATGTTAAGGATCGTGGGAAAGGCAAGATTGATTTTGTCTCTAATTTGGATGTTGGGGTTCATTCTAAGTCTAAACTGGAAATTGGGGATGATGACATGCCAACAAATCGCCCTCGAGTTGAATTTTGTGTGGATGATAAAATGAAGGGTAAGATTGACATAATTGTGTATAATCAACAAACAATGTCTGTTGACTTATTAAGTTTGAAGGGTTTTGTTGAATCCCAATTTATTTTAGTGTTTGTTGCATTGTCTCAGGTTTTTGCTGATTCTTTTACTAAGGTATTTTTGTGTTGTTATTGTGTTGATGAAATATTTTTGTTATGTTGTTCTCTATTAATCCCTTGTGTTGTTTTGCTATTGCGATTGGTGATGTAGGATGAAGATGTTGATTCTATGATGAAAGTTAGAATGAAGAAGAAGATGATGATGATGAGTGTGGCGAGGAATATAAAGAAAACGATGAGGAGACAAAAGACCAGTTTGATGATAATACAAAAAAAGAAGTTGAGTATGAAGATGGAGATGGAGATGGAGATGATGGGGAGGGCAAAAAAGAGAAAAAAATTTGTGACAGTGATGACGACAACGTGGATGATGCCAAAGAAGTGGTTGGTGAAGATAATACTACCGTTAATACTAATCAAGTTGAGGTATCAAGCAAGGATGTTCGTGATGATATTGTTGAACAAGTTTTTTTTTTTTTTTTTTGTTAGTTATAGTTTTCAATTGTTAAGTTTAAATGTTTTTTATGATTTTTGTTATGTGTTATGTAGACTGTTGGTCACAAGGAGTGTGATTCGATTTCAGAATACTTAAATAAGGTTGATGTTGAAAATTATGTTATGTCTGGGTTAGATGTTGTTTCAAAGATTGTGGTACGTTTTTTTCTATGTTTTTCATGGTGTTTAGTTGATTTAGTTACTGATGTTTGGTTGTTAACATGTTGTTGTCTAGTTTCACCCAAGTTGCTCCATTGTTGATGTTGACGTGCCCGATGTTCTGCAACCTGGAAAGGAAACCGAAGTTACTGATGGTAAAGTTGTTACAACAACTAATGTGGGTTTGTGTTTTCGTGCTATTGTTTTACTGATTTCAAGTTGATTGTAATTGTAAAATTTTATATGTTGTGTTTTTTTGTACAGTTGATTCCAAGTTGTCTTGAGGATGGTGTTGAGATTGAAGCTACCGCAGATGTTGGGAAGAGGATTGTGAAGCCTGGAGTAGCTTAAAGTCTCCATTCATGAATGAATTTGGGTCTTCTAGTTCTCATGAAGTTTGGCAACAATTTTCTATGATTAGTTATGTCAAGGATTAGGGGTGTACACGGTTTGGTTTGGTGCGGTTTAGAAGAATTTTTAAACCAAACTGCTCATGTGGTTTTTTCAAAATGAAAAACCAAACCAAACCATTAAAATTAAAAAACCAAACCATAAATAAACGGTTTAGTGCGGTTTGGTTTGGTTTTAACCATATAACCAAATTATTAAAATTTAAAACTTTTTTTATTATAAAATAATTAACTAAATAATTGTATTTAAATAATAATAATTTTAGCTTTACTTTTAAGACCATAAAAGTCTACAAGAAGCTTATTGTCTTTGTTGTTGTAAGTTTAAGTATTTTGAATCATTTTATAGAAGTGAGAAAAAGAAATGTTTACTTTCTAAATAATGTGGCACTTTACATTTCTTTTTTTTTTAGTTTTAGAAACTTGTGCATGTATTAAATACTACTAAAACATATCATAAACAATCAACTTGTTTGGCTTGGATGGTTTGGTAGACTTTATATTAACTTAAGTGTAGGGGCTCAAACCTTTGAACCATCATTTCTAAAAATTATTTTTTTAGAAAAAATTATTGTTCGGTCCAGTTTAATTGGTTTTAAAAAATTAGAAACCATGACCAAACCATTAAAGTTGAGCGGTCCGGTTAAACCAAACCTTCGAAAAACAGTTTCATTGGTTACGGTTTTTGGCGGTTTGATGCGGTGTGGTTTGGTTCCAAACCGCGGTTTGCGGTTTATATGAACACCCCTACAAAACATTGTGCCCACTGTATGACAATATTGGGCAGGGTCCTAATATTGATCATGAGCATAGTTTTGATAATTGGCTTGCTGAGGGGCGTAATAAGAAGCCCAGGTATGTTATTTAGGTTTTTTTTGTTATTATTTTTTTATTTAATTATTTTTCTAATGTCATTTCAATATTTTTTTTCTTCTTAATTGTTGTAGGAAGACCAAAATTTATGGAAAGGGTAAGAATATTATTAATCATGCTTTTCAACTTGGGGTGGATGATGTAGATGACAAGATGTGGTTTCACAATCTTGTTCATTGTGGTGAATTTCTATCTGATTCAGTTAGTCTTTTTTATATGTTTTGATGTTGTTTGTTAGTTGTTGTTTTGATATATTTTTATGTTATTGTTCTATGTTTGTTTTCTCAACATATGAATGTCATTTTTTATTACATGCGAAAGAAAGGCAAGTATGCATCTGCACCTAAGGTTTCTTTCACAACAATAGATTGCTTCTTTCATGAAAGCATAACTTCTTTATATGAACGTTATGTCATGAATGGTAATGACAATTCTGTTGTAAGTCTTAAGCATGTTGTTGCTCAGTTTATTAAAGGTAATAGGATTATGTGTGGGTTCTCATGGGTTGATGTTGGCCATGTGTTGTTTCCCATCAATATGAAAGTTGAGAGTCATTGGATTCTTGGTTGTTTAAATATTAAGGGAAGATGTATTTACATGTACAAATCTTTGAGGACTGGGAGGTATGAAAGTGCAACAATGAGGGCTATTGAGCCATATTCTGTTTTGTTGCCTTTTTCTTTTTATTTGCTTGATTTTTACAAGCTTAGGAATGACCCTAATCCAACTTCTAAGGATCCAAAGGCTCCTTTTGAAGTTGTAAAGGTTGATGGCTTGGCTGTTCAAGAGGATAAGTAACTTTTTTTTTATATTTGTATTTGTGTGTTTTTTTTCCATTTGGTTTTGCTTACAAGTTTATAATTTTAATGTTTCTATTCGGTTGTTTTTGTAGTGATTGTAGCATTTTTGTTGCCTCATTCACTGAGTATTTTATTGATGGGAAGGATATTCCATAAAGTAATTTATGTGTTGAAGATCATCGTGCTAGGTTAATTGTATATTTTACTCATACTGCAAAATGAAAGAAGTGCTAGTTAGTCTGAAGCTCCAAAAAATTATAAGATTAGAATTTTTACAACCAAAGTCCTATAATTTTCTATTAATTCTAAAGTGTCACATTGAAAGAAATTCAATTAAATTAGAATTAATTTGTTGTTAATCAATATTCAGGTTTAACTATTATAATGAACTTATACAATTAAGTCCAACTTAGGCAAATGGACCTTAACAATTGGGCTTGTATGGAGGAGGGTTGGGTCCAGTATGTTGTTCCCACTACTAAGGCCCACATACTTCCATACAAGGTCCAAAAGATAGGAATTTAAACCTTCATTTTATTAATTGATTAGGCACATTATAGTCATGCAAAGTAAATGGGCCTTCACAAGTGGAACCACCCACAAGAGAGGAATTTAAACTTTACATTTTCTAATGAGCCCAAATAAAACCTATCATTTTATGAATATTTTATTTGGAAAAATCCATATATTAAGCAAACATATGGGCCACTATATACATCTAAGCCCGATTGCAAAAATACCACATATAGTGCATACAGACATGTTATAATTGGATGTGCCTAATCATGTTACTATATGAGTAAGTCTATGAATTTTATGCAAAAATACCACAATTAATTTTCTAGATGTTTACCCAAAAAAGATTCACCAGATGACGTGGTAAGACTAGTATGCACGTGGGATGTGTGTGATTATTTAAGCAGTTACGTTCTGATCGACCATCGACCAGAAGAGAATTCACTCGGCAAAAGGCATATTTCGTAGTTGACCAGGGCTGGTCGTAGTATATCAGATAATTTCTAAAGATATTTGATCTTGCATTTATGTAATAATTGTAATTTCCATTATGATTGAGATACGCTTGTATTAAATGTAATCAAGGCCCATCGGCCTAGAAGGAGATCCTTGAGCCTATAAATAAGACTCAAAGGGTTCATGAGAAGGATCTTTGGAGATTGAGAGAGAGAATTATTGTTTTTACGCAATTCTTTGTAACTATCATTGAGCTTGTGAAACTCAGTAAACCCTAGTTTACAAATCACAAGTTTTCATCACATTAATAAGAACACTAAGTGGGCGTAGGTCATTACCATCACTTGGGGCCGAACCACTATAAATCTTTGTGTCATTTGTCTTTTTGGCTTAAATTCATCTTACTTTTGTCGTTTTACTTGACTCCGTGTCGTTGATCAATTCAAGGGTTAACATTTTGGTGCTTTTGTTGAGAGCTTGAACTCAAGACATCCAAGAAGATTAAATGGCGAAAACAACTAGGAAAAATGGGCAAACCTCTGGAAATGCTCCAACCCAACCTCCTCCACAAGGTGTGGCTGAGGATGAGCCACAAGTGGAATTGGAAGAGGAGGAGATGGATGCTGAAACGTTAAGGACGACTCTGATTGTGCTACAGGAAGAATTAGTCAATTTGAGGGCTAATCAAGAGAATGTGGCTGAAACAATGGTGTTGCAGCAAAGGGAAATTGATAGGCAGCGCCAAGAGTTGAATGAGAGGCAGGCTGACATGGACCGCCGGCAGAGGGATGCCACTGCTGTCCTGGAGGAAGCCATTCAGTTGGCCCGAGGATAGCCTACACCTGCCTCCCAGCCGGATCAGCCACCTAGTACTCACCCACAACCAAATCCACAGTCAGATCATCCCCAACATTACCAAAATCCGCCACAACCGGCAAACCCTCAGAGGCCGGAGCAACCTCCTGCTGCTCAACAGAAGAGTCCATTCTAGGATCCTGAGCAGCAACCACCATCTCGCACTAGTCGAGATAACCCTCAGCAGTAAAGGCAGAATAGGGTCAGACAACATCCTAGAAGCCCTAGACGCCAGATTGTTGAGGAACAAAACCCTCCGAGTAAAGGAAAGCGTCCTTCTGCAAGCAGAAGACAGGTGGAGTCAGGCTCTGCGGTCAGGGGTCCCCCACGACATAATAACGCCAGGGGACCTATCGACCAACACATGCCTCCACCTATCAATCGGGACATTCCGTTAAGGACAGAGGGAAATAGCGCGAACAGTAGGTCGCATGGGCATAATTATAATGAGGCGGATTCTGGCATGAGGAATGCTGGTCAATGGCAATAAGAGAGGGGTGAAGATCAAAACCCTCCACCAAGGGAGAACTGACCACTAAGTCAAAATGCTGGGGGGCAACCTAAACAACCCAACATCTTTGATTGACTGGGCGTGAGCGAGCAAAGGCATAGGGAGGAAATCTAAGGGACCTTCTCAATGATATAAGGGAAAGACATGACGAGTACTTCCCTCAACACCGGTCGCTCCAATAGTACCAGATGTTGTACAGGCCCAGCTTGATGCTTTAAATCAGGTTGTCCAGCAACTAGTTGGGAACCAAACATCCCATATAGAATTTGATTGGAGAAAGGGCACTCCATTTGTGCAAAGAATCGTTGTGGCAGAGACTCCAAGAAAATTTAAAATGCCGGTCTTGCCCAACTTCACTAGAGTAAAATATGATGTATCTCACATTAACAAATTCGAGATACAGATGGACATCCAAAAGATGTTAGACCATGCTCAGTGCAGAATTTTTCCGGCAACTTTATCCAAAAATGCCCAGGAGTGGTTTTTCAAATTCCCTCCGGCCAGTATAGTTTCTTGGGAAATGTTTGTAAATGAGTTTTATGGATAGTAATAACATGTTACTAAATCATAATAGGCATGCCTAGCAATAATAGCCCTATTCATGCATGCAAATAAGTCCAAGTAAATGATTATGCTAATCAGATGAGTGACTATGGAGTCACAAACTTGGGCTTTCCACCCTAATCAGATGAGTGACTATGGAGTCACAAACTTGGGTTTAGCACCCTAATCAGATGAGTGAATAACACTTTATGATTTTGTTAATCATACTGGGGCTTGTAGCCCAAATCAGATGAGTGATTAACACTTTGAGATTCTAGTTATCATGTTGGGGATTGTAGCCCTAATCAGATGAGTGATTAACACTTTGAGATTCTGAATCAGATGAGTGATTAACACTTTGAGATTCTGGTAATCATGCTGGGGCTTGTAGCCCTAATCAGATGAGTGACTAATGAGTGAGTCACAAACTTGGGCTCAGCACCCATAGCCATGTGACATTACAGTCACCTGAGCCTTTTGGCCATGGTTCTAAGTAACTAGCCTTTAGACTAGACAAGCGCTTTTAATTTTCATCGAACTTAAGGTCGATCAAGCATTAATGTTCATGATGATTCATTCAATGCTTATGTCGATTAGATCTAATATTTTCGGCTTGCGTTAAACACGCTAATACCATTCTTGACTCATAGGTCAATTCTGTACGACCAATGCTCAGTACTACTGCCGAACATGACTAATGAGTTATAGCTTCATAATCAATACTAACACCATGGCCGATTCTAACTATGGAGTCAGTTCCACTCACAAGTAAGCAATGCAACCAGGCATATATCATATGTCAAATATCCAAATACAGGGCAGTCAACATGCTTACTTAACAATCACTAGTATAATTATGATCATGCACATTTACAGAGACTCAAGCTCTGATCAATCTCATATTCAATATTCATTTCATGCCCTAAGCACATGCATCTCATGCATCACATGAATCACATACTAGGTGCAATTTTCTTACCTTTGGTCCAAGCACAGGTTACCAATAAACGAGCCACAAGCACGATCCTGATTCCAAGACCCTAGCGATAACCTAGTCACAACCATAAATGGTGTTTCAATGAGTTCAAGTTCCAAAACTCAATCTCGGGACCAATCTCGTGCTCTCGGGACCTCCAATTCCACCAAACAAGGTGGATGAATCATCCCCCGAGCCCTTGGGTCAAAACCCAAAAAGTACCAAAAACCCTCATTTAGAAGACTATGTAGTGCTATAGCGCTACCTTTGGGAGCTACAGCGCTACAGGCAGACTCAAAACCCCCAAAACAGAGCACCTAGCGATGTAGCGCTACCAACCTAGCGCTAGAACGCCCAACCCAGAAATTCTGGGTTTCAGCTTCGTGTTTTTCGAGCTTCAAAGCTCCAAAACCGACCCCAACCTATCCAAATCTCAAAATTAAAATTCCCAAACATCCTAATCTCCCAAAACCAATAAAATCCAAGCTTCAAAAACTCATCAAAACATAAAATCCAATCAAAGCTTAAAAACTTAAAAACTTAGAACTTAAAACTTGAATTACCTCTGATTAAGCCATTTTCCAGCTAAATCCTCTGGCTAATAAGCTTTTAATCTTCCCTAGAATCGCTATGCCTTGATCCTCGCTTGAATCAGAGTCTTAGAACTCAAGTTTCCTTCGAAAATGTGATCATGTGTCAAAAATGGAACTTTAAGGGAGAGTGAACGTTCTAAACATTCTTTTTATGCTTCTAACAGGTTACTTCAAGCTTAAGTAGCCTCAAGAAAATCCTAATGCTCGGGGTCCCAAAAACGCCCCCAAGGGTAAAATAGTCAAAACTCCCAGAATTTCCCCCTGATTTCACTAACTCCCAATTTATCATCAAATATTTATTCCCATTACCCAATAACCCGGTAATGTGCTAAATACCCCTTGACTCACTCCGAGTCAAGTATAAATCCCGTTGTGACTTTCCCACTAGCTTATCTCCTAGGATCGTCTCATGGAGAATAACCCTAGCATAGCCAAATAATAATGAAGCACCACACACATGCCACGTATATGCCAAATATACCCGAAATGGCCAAAATATGAAAATCACCCAATTAATTATAAATAGGTTCACATGCATATTTAATATACCTAAACATGCATATCAATTCATATTATGATATAACTCACATAATCACATAATGATACACATAAATATCACATAATTCCAAGATTTTCCATCCTGGCCCCCCCTAATCAAGGCCCTAAGCCTTATTAGGAAATTTGGGTCATTACAGATCCTATGGTCGTGGATGTCCAGATGCCAATATGATTGTTGTGGACGCTCAATATTCCACGCCTGTAAAAGACCCAAAATAGATTCTTAGGCCCATGAACGACTAAGGGTTTGGATGCTCTCCTATGGGCCATCTCGAAAGATAGGCGAGATAGGCCTCGCTAGACGAGGTCCTTGTGTCTTGGTAAGGCAGGTGTGCGAGGCGTCTCCCGAGTAGCCAAGACATGATAAACTCATGAGACGCCTGCACATGGGGGGCGAGGCCATGCCTCGCGAGACGCTTGCACGAGACGCCTGCGCATGGGGCGCGAGGCCATGCCACGCGAGGCGCTGGCACGAGGCGTTGCATGGGGGCGCAAGGGTGTGCCTCGTGAGACGCTTTCACAAAATTCCTGCACATGGGGTGCGAGGTCATGCCTCGCGAGACGCTCGCATGAGACACTTGCGCATGGGGCGCGAGGCCATGCCACGCAAGGCGCTGGCACGAGACACTGCATGGGGGGCGCAAAGGTGTGCCTCGCGAGACGCTTGTAGGAGACGCCTGCACATGGGGCGCGAGGCCATGCCTCGCGAGGCGCTTGCACAAGACGCCTGCGCATGGGGCGCGAGGCCATGCCACGTGAGGCGCTGGCACGAGACGCTGCATGGGGGGCGCAAGGGTGTGCCTCGCGAGACGCTTGTAGGAGACGCCTTCACATGGGGCGCGAGGCGCTTGCGTGAGACGCCTGCATATGGCGCGAGGCGGAAGTTGATGGCCCGAGGCCATGCCTCGCGAGGTGTTGGCATGAGATGCCTACTTGTGCCTCACGAGGCCTCTGTGCGAAGTGGACCATATTCACCGAACAGAGCATCTCCTAGCCTCGAGGGGCGGCCTCATGTGGGGGCATCCCATAGCCTTGGGGGCTTGCGTGGGGGCCTCTCCTCTCCCCGACGGCCTCGCGTGGGAGCACCTCATGACATCTCCACGAGGGGCGGCCTCATATAGCCCCACCATGGCTAAGCCGTGAGGGCCCCGCGTGATAACATCTCGCGCCCTTCATCTTGAGATGGTACCTCCCCTGGGGATCTATGGAAACCCCACCGTCTAGAAGGGAAGGTCCAAGCATGATTCTGAAGGGTCATGAAGGTACAATCTCGTACGGGGTACGACTTGTAAGGTCCCGTACGTCTGACCGTGGCACTCATGCTAATCAGGTAGTGGGAGCACTAGAAGAAAGGACACGGCCTGCATACTCCCAATCAGATGTCAGAGTCGACACCATTACCACCTGCACCACTCCTCTGACATGGGTACGGACAAGTGGTGGAGACGTCCTCCTGGCACCCGTCCGTGTACTGGTTGCACGACCACAACCTCTGAAACCACTCTCCAGACATTGTACCTATGTGCTGCCTGGTCCCCTGGACCACCTTGTATCAGGGGCCATTAGAACCTACTATAAAATACACCCCAATTCCACATGGGAGGGGGTTAGAAATTTTACTATAGCAAGGCCAACATATTGAATGCAAATTGAGTTCATCATTGCTCTTTGGAAATTGTTCTTCGAGCTTACACTTAGATTTTTAAAAATTTTCCTTTGATAATCTTGACTTTGCGATTTTTCTTACTTAACTTAGTTGACGAGTTCTCACCGTCAACAGTTTGGCGCCGTCTGTGGGAACTTAAGTTCCAAGCTACTGTTATACCATTACTTCCAATGAGAAGAAATGCCAAGATGTTCGAAGCGACTCAGGTAGCCACGAGAGGTGGAAGTCCACCTTAACGGAGTCCAGCTGAAGGCCTCCATGAAGGATCCCCCTCCACCCAGAGATGTGGAGCCTCCAAGGGACCCTGAGGTTCCCGAGGGTGATAGAGAGGCCTCATCACCGGCTGTCCCGCCCGGGGGGAGTCCTCCAAGGGCACCACCGGGGAATGCCAACGAATTCTCGCTCCCTAAACTGCCACAAGTACCGAACTCCGGCCGGCAAGACCCAGGCCCCTTGACGCTTAGACATGATAAGCATCCCTGGGTCCATTCTGTGAGCTCGAGTTTGAAATCTCGATTCTATGAAGAAGAGATACGTGAGCTCCACCGTATGAACCAACGGTTGGAGACCACCCTGGAGAACATGCAAGAGGTGTTGAATGGCCTATTGCAGGGTAAGTCGAGCGTGACTTTGCCCAAGAGAAAAGAGAAAGGTCAGGAGGGGGTGGAGACCACTGTACCGGTAGATGATGGGAGGACCCGACACTCCACCAGTAACACCCCCCGAGCGAAGCAACGCGAACATCCTGAACCACCGAAGCAGGCCCAGAAACCAGAACCAAGGACCAACGCTGCCTCTCGCAACGAGGACGAGGTCACCTCTAAAAGAGCACCCTCAGATTTACGGGAGGAGCTCAACAAAAAGAGGGCGGGCAAAGGGACCACGCCCCCTATGACGCCTCGAGAGGGCAAGGGAAGGGCAGATCTTAACCCATCCGCTTTGAGGGACTCTCTAAGCAAGAGGAGGCAGGACCTGGACACGGAGATGAGGAGCCTGCGAAGCAAGATCGTCACCGCCTCAGGCGGTCAGGCTTTTGAGGAAGAGTTCGACCATGAGTCGCCCTTCGTGAGGGAGATTCAGGCCATCAAACTCCCTGCCAATTTTAAGGAACCCAATATGACCCCCTACAAAGGAAGCACGGATCCAAAGTACCACCTGGACGCATTCAACGACCTGATGAAACTGAGAGGAATTGGTAGTGGAGCCAGATTCCACTGCTTCTCCGTCACATTGAAAGGACCCGCCTACAAATGGTTCAAAAGATTAAGGCCGAGGTCCATCAGGTCTTGGCAGCAGTTTTCTGATGAATTCCTCCAACAGCACCACGCCGTGCGGGACTACACGATGCCAGGCACCAGCCTGGCCAACGTGAAGCAAGGGGAAAATGAGAGCCTGAAGAGCTACATTCACAGGTTCAATATGGAGGCCGCGAAAGTGGGGAGCCTAACCCGCCGAGAGTTAAAAATGGCCATTACAGCCGGGGTGCGCCAAGGAAGCAAGTTGTGGGACATCATGCTTAAGAGGGAAGTCACCGACTTAGATGACTTCTACGAGAGGGCGCAGAAATACATTCGTGTGGAGGATTGCCACGCAAACCTAAAGGTAGGAAGGGATGGGTCCAACGTGAAGCCCCCATCTAACGACGGGTCGAATGTAGCAAAGAAGAAAAGGGCGTATGATGGGTCGAGACATGATCAGCAGAGAAAGACCAAACGGGGGAGTGATCATAGGCAAGCGGCTTACACTTACTATACGAACCTTACAGATACTAGGGAGCATATTTACCTCACCAATGAGGACCGAGTTCCCTTCAAGAAGCCCCCACCAATGAGAAAGGACCGGTCCAAAAGGGATCCCAGTAAATACTGCCAGTACCACAAGGATATCGGGCACACCACGGCGGAGTGTATCCACTTGAAGGAGGAAATTGAGGAGCTCATCCGCAAGGGGCATCTAGGCCGTTGCGTGAGGAGGGAAAGGCCGAAGCCCGAGGACGAGCCTGCGACACCCCAGACGCAGGGGCGAGCCCCAAAAATACAGGGAGAGGTCTGAACCATTTTCGGAGGTCTAGGATTTTGGGAGGACTCTCGTAAGGGGCGAGATAGATATGCAAGAGAGGCCCGACGAAGTCCACCACCCTGCGTCATGAGTTTGGAACAACGACCCCCAAAAAGATTCAAGGGGGAAAATGACTCAATCACATTCACTGAGGAGGATGCGCGGGGGGTACATTTTCCCCACAACGACCCGCTGGTGTTGATAGTTCAGTTGGCAAATATGCGTGTGCATCGGGTCCTAGTGGATAATGGGAGCTCGGTGGACATCCTGTATCGCCCCGCTTTGGAAAAGATGGGACTGGGCATTCGTCATCTAAAGCCCTGCCAATCTTCCTTATACGGATTCACGGGGGACTCAGTGCAACCCCTAGGGATGATCGAATTGGCACTCACCATGGGGGAGAATCCCCGGCAGACTACAGTCATGGCTAACTTTGTCGTAGTAGATTGTGCATCAGCTTTCAATGCGGTATTGGGGAGACCATCCCTAAGAGAATTGAAAGCCATAACTTCTATATATCACCTGGTTGTCAAGTTCCCAACTCCAGGAGGGGTCGCTAGCATGAAGGGAGAACAGAAAAAAGCAAGGGAGTGCTACAACACCTCACTCTGTGCGCCTGTGAAACCGCGGGAACCAATGGCCATGGTGATACATGAGACGCTACGTGTGCCCGCGGGGGGTCCGCAGGAGCTGGACCCTCGGGTCGTGGAGGAGTCAAGAGCAGAGCCAGTGGAGGAAGTAGAGGAGGTTATAGTAGTGGAAGAATCGTTGAGAAAACTGAAGGTAGGAAGAAGCCTGCAGAGTGACGTGAAGAAGGAGTTGATAAGGTTTTTGAAGGATAATCTGGATGTATTCGCATGGAGTCATGAAGATATGGTGGGTATAGACCCCAATGTTATGTGCCACCATTTGAATATCTCCCAGGAAGCGAGGCCCGTTAGGCAGAAGAGGCGGACGCTAGACCCAGAAAGGTACACGGCCTTAAAGGAAGAGGTCGACAAGTTGAAGGCCAATGGGTTTATCCGTGAGTCTTTTTACCCTATGTGGGCGTCGAATCCAGTACTAGTCCCAAAACCAAATGGGAAATGGAGGATCTACGTCGATTTCTCAAACCTGAATAAAGCTTGTCCTAAGGACAGCTTCCCGCTCCCAGGGATAGATCAGTTAGTAGATGCGACGGCAGGACATGAATTATTGAGCTTCATGGACGCCTACTCGGGGTACAACCAGATTCCAATGAACCCAGTAGATGAAGAGCATACATCATTCATTACGGATAAAGGGCTTTACTGTTACAAGGTGATGCCCTTCGGGTTGAAGAACGCGGGTGCCTCCTATCAAAGGTTGGTCAATAAGATGTTCGCTAACCAGATAGGAAGGAACATGGAGGTGTATGTTGATGATATGTTAGTAAAGACCAAGAATGCAACCGAGCTCAACAAGGACCTTGGTGAGATGTTTGACACACTTAGGAAGTACCAAATGAAGTTGAATCCCGTCAAGTGCACCTTCGGTGTATCCTCAGGAAAATTCTTGGGCTTCATGGTCAACTCCAGAGTCATCGAGGCCAATCCTAACAAGATAAAGGCCCTGATAGAGATGAGCCCGCCTAAGAACAAGAAGGAAGTGCAATGCTTAACGGGAAGGGTGGCGGCCCTGAATAGATTTATTTCGAGGTCAACCGATAAGTGCCTCCCCTTCTTTAACATCCTCAAAGGAAGCAAAAAGTTCTCTTGGGATGAGGAATGTGAAGAGGCATTTATCAAGCTGAAGGAGCACTTGAGGAAGCCACCCCTGTTGGCGAAACCTGAGAAAGGCGAGAAGCTATACCTATACTTGGCAGTGTCTGAACATGCCATAAGCGCAGCCTTGGTTAAAGGGGAGAAGAAAAAGCAACAACTCGTGTATTATATCAGCAAGCGTTTGGTGGACGCGGAGAACCGGTACCCAGAGATTGAAAAGTTGGCCTATGCATTGGTTGTGGCCTCGAGGAAGTTGAGGCCCTACTTCCATGCGCACGCAATTGAAGTTCTCACGAATAGTCCTTTAAGGCAGGTCCTGCATAAACCTGAGGCCTCAGGGAGGCTGATGAAATGGTCGATCGAGTTAAGTCAATTCGATATCGTGTATACCCCAAGAGCTTCCATCAATGGACAGGTGCTGGCAGACTTTATAGTGGAGTTCACCCGTCATCCGAATGGAGGAAGAAGTGAAGAAGGGGAGCAGCCTGACATAGAGGAAGAACGAGGCGATCTTGAGGAATGGAGTCTACATGTGGACGGGGCGTCCAATGAAGGAGGATCTGGAGCCGGTATCATGATGACAGGACCCAAGGGACACAAGATGTATTATGCTATCCAGTTCGGGTTCGAGGCCTCTAATAACGAGGCGGAGTACGAGGCGCTCCTGGCTGGCTTGCGTTTAGCCCAGGAGCTAAAAGTGACGCGCCTTCGTATTTTTAGCGACTCTCAGTTTGTGGTGTACCAAGTGAAGGGGGAATATTAAGCGAGAGGACCCAAGATGGCAGCCTGCTTGGAGAGGGTGAAAGGCTATCTGGGACGGTTAGCAGCTTATAGCATAGAGTAGATCCCCAGAGAAAGGAATTCCCATGTTGATGCACTTGCGAAGCTGGCTTCCACCAAGGATGGGGATATCCTGGAGTCGATACCCGTGGAGTACTTACCCAAACCCAGCATCGTAAGTGCGGACATACATATGATTAGTATCCCAAAGGAGTCGTGGGCGGAGCCGATTAAAAGATACTTGGAGGAAGGAACCTTTCCTGTGGACAAGAAAGAGGCCCGGAGGTTGGTGTATAAGGCAGCTAGATACACCTTGATAGATGGGGTTCTATACAAGAGAGGGTTCTCAATGCCACTTCTGCGATGTGTAGAGAAGGAGGAGGCATTAAAGGTACTACATGAGATACATGAAGGAGAGTGTGGTAACCATGAGAGCGGACCGTCAACGGCTAGGAAGGCCATAAGACAAGGGTACTACTGGCCTTCAATGAAAAAGATGCAAGCGACTTTGCCAAGAAATGCGAAAAATGCCAGAAACACGCTAACTACACTCGGAGGCCCCTAAATGAGTTAATTAGCCTGACCAGCCCCTGGCCCTTCGCTATCTAGGGGATAGACTTGATCGGCGCCCTTCCTACGAGTAGGGGAGGGGCGAAGTACACAGTGGTAGCTGTGGACTATTTGACCAAGTGGGTTGAAGCGGAGCCACTCGTGAAGATAACTGCCAAGCACATCACCTCATTTGCCAACAAATTCATTGTCTGCAAATATGGAGTGCCCTACAAAATCATTTCTGACAACGGTACCCAATTTGAGGGGGGGGGGGGGGGATTTTGAGGAATATTGTAGGGAAAGGGGGATAAAGAGAAGTTTTTCAGCAGTAGTACACCCACAGGCCAATGGGCAAGTGGAGGCCATTTACAGGGTTCTTAAAAAGAACCTGAAAACCAAGTTAGAAAAGATGAAAGGAGCCTGGGTGGAAGAGTTGCCGAATGTGCTATGGGCATACAGAACCACCCCTTGCATGACCACTGGAGAGTCCCCATTCTCCTTAGCGTATGAGTGCGAGGCTGTCCTCCCAGTGGAGATGCAGGTGAGTTCCTTCAGGGTACAAGCGTATGGAGACGAGGCCAACCGCGTAGCTCTGGCTGAGAGCTTGGACATGCTAGAAGAGAGAAGGGAAAAAGCACAAATGAGGGTGGTGGTATACCAACAGCGCGCAGCAAGGTACTACAACTCGAGGGTGAAAGAGAGAACTTTCAGAGTTGGCGACCTGGTGCTAAGGAAGGTACTCCCCAACACGCAAGACCCAGGGGCAGGAGTGCTTGGGGCGAACTGGGAGGGGCCCTACCAGGTTGCTCAGTGCATACCTCCAAACACTTATAAGCTGGCGCGCATGGACGACGCCATCATACCTTGAGCATGGAACGCAGAGCACCTTAGGAAGTACTACCAGTAAGGCGCCCATGCCCAGTGCTAAAAGGATAAGTTCTCAGAAGTGTTGCATGTTATCTTAGTGTGGTAGAGAAGAATCAAAGAGGTTACTTAGATAACCTCCTGAGTAGGTGTGAGTTTTTTTTTTTATTTCCTATGAGAATCTTATATGTATCGCTGTAGCCAGAATTCTATGAATGAAACTGTTTGCAACTTCATGTGTTACTTTTCTTCGATACGCGAGCATCAGCCAAAGTGCCCGCCGAAATAAATTTCACCAAACACTTGGGAGGCAGGATAGGAGGCAAAAAAATGCAGCTAGCAAGGGGAACCTAAAAAGGGCTCTTAAAAAGGACCCTGTAACGGAGGATCCTAAAAGGGACCCCTTGCCCTCCTAAAAAGGAGGCTCCTAAAAGGGACCCTCTACCAAGAGGATCCTAAAAGCGACCCCCTATCAGGAGGACCCTATGCACCAGAAGGATCCTAAAAAGGGCCCTCCATCAGGAGGACCCAAAAGGGACCATGACCCTAAAAAGGACCCTTTAATGGGGGATCCTAGAGGGACCCCCTATATCAGGGTCTTAAGCGAAGTCCTTACAAGGCATCTCCTGGGATCACAAGGATTAGCTACCCTTATGAATATCAAGGAGGCCATAGGGACTTACAAAAAAATATATGGTAACGACAATAATAAGTCTAGAGCGGCCACCAAGCCGTCTAGCCAAAAAGGGTCCCAAAAGAGACCCTTGCAAAAATAGTACTATGAATAACGACGAGAAGGACGCTTCTCGCAAAAAAATAATAAGCGCACGCAAGAATATATAAAAGGATAGCTAGAACCCAAGGGGTCAAAATATCCTTATAAAAGTAATCAAGAGGCACCGAAAGAGGTCCCAGTGAACCCTTTCACATGGGTTCAAAAGGACCTCCAGCCTGGTAAATAAAAGTGGGGAACCAACCAAACCCCATCATACAGGCTCAAAAGGACCTCAAATGCAGTAGAATAATAGATAAATAGCAACACATATATACATACATTGAAAAAGAATGTTTTGAAGACAGTACAAGAGTTACAAAAGAAAAGTAGTAATGACAATCATATTACAAAGGCTCAAAATACAAAACAAAACAAAAAAGCGTACACCCATGGTGGGCTAGCTGACAAAAGTTATGAAATAAATACTTCAGGGCCTCCTACCGCGGGCACTCCACATGGCTGCTCGAGCGACGGTGTGCTCACCAAAAGAAGAGAAATCAAAATTGGGATCCTGCCTCCACACACTGTAAAGGGCACGGTCTATGGACCTGTGCTCAATGGCAGTCTTCTCCGCCTCCAAGGAAGCATTTCTCTCCTGAAACGTGGTGACATCGGCCCTAGCAGCCTGGAGTTCGGCCCTGATAGCCTCGACTTCGGCCTCCAACTGAGTAACTCTCTGCTGCAATGCGGCCGCGATGGTCTTGGCACCCTGGAGTTCGCTCTCCAAGCTGGTAACTTGGCCCTGTAGCTCCTTGCCCTTGGCAACCACTTTCTTCCTCTTTAGTAACGAGTTGGCAAGTTTGGTCTGGACCCTTGACAACTTAGCCTTGGTTTCATTAAGCTCTCTCTCAAGCTCCTGAGCCCGTGCTGCAAGACGGTCCCTCTCGGTGCACGACGCGGTAAGATTGCCAGCCGAGTCGGCAAACCGCAGAGCCACAGTATAGGCCTACACAAGAAAGTTAACAACAACAACAATAAGTGACAAAAACAAAAAATATATGCATAAACACCTATACATAATAGGGACAACATGAGGTCCGGGAACTCACCCAAGTCATGGCGCGCCATAGGTTTTCCCCAAGGTCCGACGGAGCCACATTCCCAAGGTCATTCCAGTCGGATACGGGGAGGCTCGAGGTAAGTTGGGTGTATCGCTGCCCGTAAGACGTTGCCATCCGAGTCACCCAGGGGTCCCCATCCGCACTAGGGGTGCCTGGCTGGATGAGAACAGACGACCCGCTCGCCGAAGCAGGAGGGGGCGCAGTGAAAGTGGAAAAATGAGGCTCTAGTAGATCAGAGGGAGGCTCCGGAAGGTCTGCGTAGTAAGTCCCCGATGATCCAGGGTCGAGAGGAGCCTGAGGGAAGGCGTCGTAGCCCTCAGGGTCAAGGCAAACATAACACCCCTGTGCGACATGCTGGCCTCGAGATTGGAAGGCCATGTCTTGGTCATAAGAGTTTGAAGGGGGCCATCCCGCGGGGGACAAGGATCGCTGGTGAGGTCCCCCGAGTTCAAGGGGGGCTTCCCCGGCTCCTCCTCAGCCTCACCTTCGTCTGGGAAAGGCTCAGCCGGCGCAGCCATTGTCTTCTTTGACCCAGAAATTGACCACAGGAACTTGGGGTCCGAAACCAAGGGACAACTGGTGGAGGTTGAGATTTTCCATGGTGAATAGGAATGCCGCCTTCTTCATAGCGGGGTCAACATTAATGAGGTCCTTCACGGCGTCCACCTCCGACCCAACGACCGCGGGAACAGCAAATTGCTCTGCATGATCCACGCCATTTTCAATGCAAACATAAGTACAAAACAGTAAGTTCTAACAAAAAAGAAAAGGAAGACCAGGGTACTTACTGGGGGTAGCGCGGAAGTGTTCACAGACAGAGAGAGGGCCCTCTATGAAGAAAAATTCTTGTTTCCAAGACCTCGTGTTGGACACTGAGCCCTCTATCAAGGGGAGCTCGTTATTGGCCTTTTGCAAATAGTAGAAGCCCTGGGACTTGGGAGATGCCATGAGGTTGTACAGGAAGTGCACCTCTTGTGTCGTAGGGGAACGTTTAGCCAGTTCCTTGAACACCACAAAAAGGCAGCTCAAGGTCAACCAACTGTTGGGTGACAGGTGAAGGGGGGCCAGGTCGAAATAGTTAAGGACCGCTACAAAAAACGGGTGCAAGGGGATGGTGCCACCCACCTTCAAAATGTGCTCGCTCAAAGCCACAAGTCCGACCCTAGGGTGGTCAGCCCGGCATGTCTCCAAAGGAGCGTATAAGGCGTATTCTGAGGGAACACGATAGTGCTTCACAATTTCTTTCAATTTATTCTCGGACACATGCAACACCAGCTCGAACGCCAATAAAGGAGCGCCATCCTGTTCCTGGATAGACACCTGTCGGCGTGCCCTCGGCATATCTGCAAAATCAAAAAAAAAATGTGAGGAAGAGACAGAACACTTGACCCTCCATTTTTTCTTCATAGCAAGAGTCTTCCATCGAGGGAGCGACTGTGGAAGCGCTGAGCTAGGAAAAATTGAGACTAGGGGCTGAGGAGAAGCGGAGGCAGCCCCATGACAGTCATCAGGCGAGGATGGGCTGGAAGGCTCGAACGGAAGGTGTCCCTCCATAAACTCCAACTCCCTCTGCAACTCTAGAAGGGTCACCCTAAGGCTCGCTACATGGTCACTAAGGTCGGGGGGAAGGGTGCTCCGTCTCCTCCCGACACCGAGTCAATTTCGCTCTCCACCACCCAAATTTTACGCCTAAGTTCAGCCATGTACTCAAGATGGCGGATAAGGGCCTGCCTTAAGGAGTCATAGTCCTGGTAGGGGTTTTCCCCAGGGGACTCTGAGTCTGAGGACAGGTCAATAAATTCAACCCCTGAAGGTATGTCGAACGGGCCGTCACTGGCCATGAGACCTCGTCCCAAAAGAAAAAAGGGGTTCACGTATAAACGAGGGGATGGCTACAAAACACAAAGGAATAGGCTTAATACCTCTAGATGCAGAGGCCCTAAATGACCCACTACAGAGTATAAAAAAGGGGGGCATGCAATTGGGCAAACTCACTGTGAGCTCAGGCCATGGTCCCTCATCCCGAGTGATGCTAATTTGGACACAATGAAGACCAAGGAAAAAGAGAATATACCTCAAGATGTAGAAATTAGAGGCTGTCGAGGCTAAAAAAGGAGGTCGAGGGCCAAAAGCACCAAATGGTCGAAAATACACGTCTGCAAAAATAGACAAAAATGATGTGTTAGCCTCCAAATAGACATACCAAGAAATTGGCTCATATATAAAAAAAAAATGAGATGAAAAAATAAATTGAGGGAAACTATGGCAAAAATGTGGGAGTGGGGGATTGAACCCCTTACCTCTTGAAAGGGGAAGGATTCTCAAAACCACTAAGCCAAAGAAGTAAGGTGAAAATAATGAGCCTTGCATGAGGGCCTATTTATAAGAATCAAGGAGAATAGTCTACAAGAGCGCCTAAAGGTCCTCTCCTAGACTGGGGGGCAAGTGTGGACGCTCAATATTCCACGCCTGTAAAAGACCCAAAATAGATGCTTAGGCCCATGAACGACTAAGGGTTTGGATGCTCTCCTATGGGCCATCTCGAAAGATAGGCGAGATAGGCCTCGCTAGACGAGGTCCTTGTGTCTTGGTAAGGTAGGTGTGCGAGGTGTCTCCCGAGTAGCCAAGACATGATAAACTCACAAGACGCTTGCACATGGGGGGCGAGGCCATGCCTCGCGAGATGCTTGCACAAGATGCCTGCGCATGGGGCGCGAGGCCATGCCACGCGAGGCGCTGGCACGAGGTGTTGCATGGGGGCGCAAGGGTGTGCCTCACGAGACACTTTCACGAAATGCCTGCACATGGGGCGCAAGGCCATGCCTCGCGAGATGCTCGCACGAGACGCCTGCGCATGGGGCGCGAGGCCATGCCACGTGAGGCGCTAGCATGAGACGCTGCATGGAGGCGCAAGGGTGTGCCTCGCGAGACGCTTGTAGGAGACGCCTACACATGGAGCGCGAGGCCATGCCTCACGAGGCGCTTGCACGAGATGCCTGCGCATGGGGTGCGAGGGCATGCCACGCGAGGTGCTGGCACGAGACGCTACATGGGGGGCGCAAGGGTGTGCCTCATGAGATGCTTGTAGGAGACGCCTGCACATGGAGCCTGGGCATAAGTAGTCACTCCAGGAACTGTGGTAATTCTTACATCTCGGGCTATCATAACATTCAGCCCTCTAACAAATCTGTCTAGCCTGGCTGCATCAGTAGGCACAAGATCTGGTGCGAACTTTGCAAGTCTGTCGGACTTCAAGGTATATTCTGTAACTGTCATACTGCCCTGAACCAGCCCCACGAATTCACTCACTTTTGCTGCCCTGATGGAAACGTTATAATACTTCTGATTGAACAAATCCTTAAACCCTTCCCAAGTCAATGTAGCAACCTCTCTAGTCTGTGATGCCACCTCCCACCAGATTCGGGCATCATCCTTCAACATGTAAGTGGCACAGTCCACCCTGTCATGTCCTTCCACTCTCATAAAATCAAGAATGGTAGTGATCAAAGTCATCCACTATTCAGCTTTCAGTGGATCTGGACCACCCTCAAAGGTCGGGGGCTGTTGCTTCCTGAACCGCTCATACAACGGTTCCATCTTATTCCCAACATCAACTGGCTGTACCACAGGTATCAGTGCCGGTGGCCCAATAGGGGCAACACTCCCAGATGGAGCCTGCTGCAGAATTCAGATCTGTTCGTCTTGGCTCTGAAGCCTAGCTTGCATTTCTGCCATTAACTGCTGCCAGTTCTCAGGGACTGGCAGAGGGGTCGGGCCCTGGCCATCATCTCTAGCCCCTGACCTGCCGGCTAGTCGTGTGGATTTCCTTGAACGCATAACTATTCAAGTCAATCTGCAATCAACGACTCGGCAATTAGGCTATGATGACAGGGTAATAATCTTTCCATAATCCATCACTGAAACTCCACTCATTCACAAGCAATCAAAGTATAGCAATTTATCCAGATATTCATCCACATGCACAGCAATGCTAGTAAGCATGCCTCAACAACATCATGCAATAGTCAAGGGCCAGGCCCTATCAGTATCTCATGCTCCCTATTCATCGAACAGATATCAACAATCATATCTCACTCAAATCATTTAAGCACATAATCATGCATACACAATTACCAAACCCTGAGTTGAGCTTGTCTCCCGCGACGAATGTACATATCTAGCCAATCTTCAGGACCCATAAACCTAGGACGCTCTGATACCAAGTTGTAACGCCCTGGATAGCCAAGACCGTTACACTGTGTGTTTATAAAGTGCCAGACTTGCTAACCAAGTCATTTAAATAAAATCATGTCATTGAAACTATAAAGGAACTAGGGTTAAAAGCGTTTTGGTCTCAAAAGCCACATTTTCATTAAAAAGTATCATCTGTTACATGGGATCCCAAAAATATTAAGTTTAAAGCCGTTTACAAAAGACTCAAGGTTTATATACAACAACCGGCCATGCTAAGGCAAAACAAGTAGCTAGGTGATCCCTGTCCTGATCCACTCCTCGTCCGTGGCGGTCGAACTGCTGGCTATGTACATTCCACCTCGGAGCTCTCCACCTCAGGCTTGGTCCAGCTTGCCCTTGCCTTTACCTGCACCACGTAGCACCCGTGAGCCAAGGCCTAGCAAGAAAATACAACAACAATAGAGCATGAACAATTAGCAGACAAGTCAACATCTCACATTGCATCACATAAACTCAGATATATCATCAGTCAGTATAAACAAGTATTCCACATACTAGGCATATCAGTTCATAACATACACAGTTCACAAATGATAACTAGGGCTAGCGCCCTCGGGCTGCTCCCTCTGTTATCCCATTGTCCTTGGCTACCAGTGGCCAATCTGCGCCCTGTGCGCTAATTTCATGTACGGTACTCTTAGACCGCTTTTACATGTCCTATGGCGTAATACCAACATTGGCACGACACAATTCCCGGGAGCACTTAGTCCCATCTCAATCATACAACCGGGTGCAGTTTTCTTACCTTTCAATTCACTAGTTTCCGATGCCTCAAAGCCGCGAGAATAGTCCTCTACCCCGAGCCTCTCCAAAGACCAAATCACATCACAAATGAAACATCCTTTTTCACTAATCAATCCAAAACTACTTCCCATAACCAATCCCACACTCTCGGAATTCCCCAAATCCCTAAAACAATGCACCGAAGACATCCCCCGAACCCCCGGAGCAAAGGCTCAAAATTGCAAAATCCCATGTCCTGAAATTGGCCTAGCGCCGCGGCGCTGCCCTATAGGGCTGCGGCGCCCAGCAAGTCAGAGAGCACACATCGCCCAGAAATAGCCTTGCGCCGCGGCGCTCCTTCGCGAGCCCAGAATTCTGGGTTTTTCCCCTGCGTTTTCCCGAACCCAAATCACTCCAAATCACCCCAAACTTATACCTAAGCCCCAAAACCAACTCAAAACCCCAAATAAACCTTTCAACGACCTACAAACATCATAATCTAGCTCAGTTATACAGCCATTCACAAAATTCACACTTAAATTTCAGACTCAAACACTTAAACCAAAACTTGAGAAAAGTACAAACCAGACCTCTAAATCCCTAAATCATAACAGCTACAAGATTACAAACATGTTTAATACCCTTACCTCAATCAGAAATTCAACTTGAGCTTCCTCCAATCCAAGCTTTAAACTGAGTTTCCCCTTGACAAACCAGCTGAGTTTTTCATGCAAAACAAGCCATGGCTATCTTTCAATTCCTTCCAAAAATCAATTTAGAACTTAACAAAACATGGACTAAATCCTTACCTCAGTATAAACCTTGATATCTTCTTGATTCCACACCCTTAAGCCCTTTACTAGCCTCAAAGAACACAGCTCAACTCCTCTTCCACTTTGCCTTCTAGGTTCTTGATTCTTCCTTTCCTTCTTGATCTTTCTAGCCTTCCAAGTCTTAATTTCAGTTATACTTAGCATAAAAGAATCGTATACATCCTTTTCCCTTAGCCAAAACCATCTATACCACTGCCAAAAGACTACCTTAGCCCTCCACTAATATCCCTTCCTAAATAAACCTCAAGGGCATATTTTTCCTTTCACTAGCTTTACAATTATACCACTTCTCCAACAAAACCTGTTACTCTCTATGGTTACTAACAGTTACGCAGGTTACCAAATCACCAGTTACCATTATCTAGCTTTCTCGGACCGTCTCAGCACGTACATCACATTGATACCACCACACCCACGCGGTACAAATCACATAGCATAATTATCACATAACATAATACACATAGTCATATAACATGCTTTAAATCATAATCATGCATCTTAATCATTAAAATCACACATAATTCCCATTATGTCCTCCAGGCACACTAATCAAGGCCCTTAAGCCTTATTAGTGAATTTGGGTCGTTACAGATTTCCTATCTGGTACCTTCTCCAGTGGTACTCCCTGTGGTGGATTCCCTTACTTCCTGGTGAGGTTCCAAAAGGCCGACCAACCTTAGATTGCTCTTGGTGACCAATTCCTTGACGCTCTTTTCAATGTTCATCATGCGGGCCAGGGCTGCGGCCCTCATCTCCATCTCTAGAGTGGGATCTGGTCGGTACCATGGACCTAGACAACACCAATTTGCGAAGGACAACAAAAGGAAAAACTAACAACAACCATCTACCAGAGATTGAAAAGTTTACCTCCTCATGTGAAGGCTAGGTTTACGGTGAATCAGTTGTGAGGAAGTACTCTTGGAAGTACTTCCCTACATTGGACTTGTAGGTGACATCACTCAGAAATGTCCAAACAGATTCTTGGTGGTAGAAATGGAAAAACCCCGTGTTGTTTGGTTGGGGTTGGACTTGAGATCGAACAGGTAGTTGATCTCATGTGGTGTATGTAACGACCTAAATTTGCTAATAAGGCTTAGGGCCTTGATTAGTGTGCCTGGAGGGCAATAAGTGAATTATTGTTATAATATGTGAATTTATGCGAATATGTGATAGAGATGCATGTTTAGTCGAATTAAATATGCATGTGGGCCCCGTTTGGATATTAGGGGCATGTTTGTGATTTTAGCCCGTTGAGGGCATAAATGTGATAAATGTGATATGTTTGTGATATATCTGTGTAGCACGATCCGAGACAGTCCTAGGGAGCCGTTAGTCAGAAAGTCACAACGAGGTTGAGAATCTGACTCGGGACGAGTTGAGGGGTATACCGGGTATGAGATAACTTATGGGGTTACCAGGTTTTGGAAATAAATATTTGGAGATATATTTGAGGTTAGAATGTCTAGGAGGGAATATTGGGGAAATTTACCATTTTTCCCTCGGGGATTTTTTGGTACCCCGAGCCTTGAGGTAACCTTAAAGCTTAAGTTAAATAAAACAAAGCATAGGAAGTCTTTAGAAACTCATAAACCGGCTCTTTCTTTCCCACTCTCCTGAAGTTGTCTTCTCTTCTCTCTCACCATTTCTCTCTAAGGCATATCAAAGGAAATCTTGGTGAAATAAACTAGAAGCTAAGGAATTGGGCTGGCAGTCTTGAGGAATTAAAGCTTGGAACCTAGAGGATCAACACAGAAACATAACTCATCAGGGTAAGCTTCTTAATATGTTGAGTTGTGTTAATTTGCAGCTGGTTTTAGGTGGAATATTAGAGTTTTGCATGTTGGAGGGATGAAGATTTAACTTTGATTTTTATAAGGGTTTTGGCTTGAGTTTCTGTTGGGTGTTGCTGTTGAATCAATAGTATAATCTTTGTGATAACTAGTTTGGAATGTTGGCTTGATTCTGAGGATAATTGGACTGGTTTTTGAGGTGAAAATGGTGAGTTTTTATGGGCTCGAGGGTTCGGGCCACGGCGCTGTTCTTGTTGAGCCGTGGCCCCATAGAACTTGGGGCGCCTAGAAATGAAGGCGCGCCGCGGCGCCCTTCAGGAAGGGTCGCGGCGCGTGTGGGCCATTTTGAGGCAAGGCCTCGGGTTGAGCTGGGGGCCACGACGCTTAATGTAATTTTGGTTTCTAGGGGAGTTTTAGGCTCGGGAATTCAATAGTTAAGGCTCGGGATGGATTTTATCACCCTAATTGATAGAATTCAAGGTTTCGGAGACAAGAAGTATGACTCAAAGCTATTTAATGGATTATAACTTGATGGATGAATATTGTTAATGCGTTGTGACTAGGGTTTCGGCGAGGCTCGGACTAGGGAACTGTGCTCGGGACATCAGTGCCTAGAAAGCTCGGGACACAGGTAAGAAAACTAATGTTCTCATAGAGCTTGTGTTGTAGGGCTCTGCCCTATATGATTGAGTTGCAGGGGTCGGCCCTATATGACTGTGTTATGGGGTATGGCCCTTTGATTGAATTTATATGTGTTTAGATTTCTGGTTAGCTTTATCATGTGTGTATGTAAATGATGGAACGGCGAAGGCCGAGAACGGCAAGGGGTCGGGTGCAGCGTTTAGCACGCAGAGTGCGAGTTGCCAGGGTGAGACCCTAAGGGAACCCAGGGCCTGATAAAGCGCCTGGGATGGCATGGCCGTACTTCTATGATATGGTGTTGGCTTGATTTTATATTAAGTGTTTGATATGTGTTTATCATCTATTTGTGAGAGTTTTCTTGCTGGGCTTCGGCTCACGGGTGCTCTATGGTGCAGGTAAAGCCAAAGGAAGGGTCGATCAACCTTGAGTATGGCGAGCGGGACGAGTGGCGCGTACATGTCCAGTCTGTCTGGCTGCCACGGCCAGAGGTGTTTTTGGTAGATGTTTGTACAAAACCTGATTTTGTCGTTTAGTCGACTCTAATTATATTTTGAGTTGTAAATACTTCTAAACAATGTTTTTGGTATCCCAAATGTTAAATGTCTTATAAATTTTAAATAAAAGATTTGTTCTCAAGTTTATGACTCTGATTATGATTTAACTACACTTTTGTCTTAAAACCTCCTTTAGCGAGTTAATTGCACATTTTAAACTCACTTCGTAATGGCTCTAAGGCAGTAGGGTGTTACAGTGTAGGTACAAGCCATTTTTTATGGTTGTAAAGGATATAGAGTGCTGATAGTACTCTATATCCATTGGGTGTTATTTGAAAAGGGGAGACCTCAAAGTAATTGGCCACCCCTTAGAAGAATTCGTGCAAGGGCAGGATTGGCCCTGCCTCTATGTGATACCTCGACCAGGTGCCGAAGGTGCCTCCATGCACGTTTTCCCTTTGGTCGGGTGTAGGTTTGACTAAATTAATCCCAAGTAGATCGTACTTATTGGAATACTTTGCCACCATCCTAGCCGATATGACACTAGGAGACGCGACATACCAGTCAACTTCTGCTCGAGGGCCATCGCGAGGCCGAGCTTTGGGTTGAATATCTGGTGGTGCAAAATTTATAGGTTGAGAATCATTTTAAGGGCCCTCGATATGGGTTGCTGGTTGGTTAGAAGGAGAATGGGTGGTTTTATTTTTCTTACGATTTGTGTATTTAACACGACCCATGTGTGGCTGACGGTCTGAAGGATTGGTCGTGGGATTTTGGTGTGAAAGCAGAGGCTCAAAAAAAGGAAATGGAGGTTGTTCTTGATCCTCAAACAGCAATGTGAGAAGATCGTTGGCTATTGGCCTCTCACCTCCCCAAGGATCGTGCATGAATATCTGAGAAGAGTAAAGGGGAAGTGAGAATCTACGACCAATAGATAGAAGAAGAAGGAATATAAGGATAACGTTGCTCGTGTATAAAAGTTAAGCTTTTATACGACCAGCAGCATCCTAATATAAACAATACAAACATATGAGCAATTTGGAAAAATGGATCAAAAAGTGGAAGTGAACAGTTTTTTCAAGAAAACTTTTCGACTTCGAAAACAGACGGGAAAAACCCAGTTTTTCTTAAAACAGTAAAATCGAAATTTTACTTCGATTTTGGGCCCTAAATCAGTACTCCTATGTCCCAAATTAATTTCTAAACATTGCCTAGTGTTTTTACTACCTAAAATCCCTATTCTAACATGTTTCTGTACATCTTTTTGTGAACCCAATTACTCGAGAAACTTTTTATCAAGAACATAGGAGGCTCAAATTAGAAAACTCACGAAATTTTTTCTAGATTTCATAAAAAAGGAGGTGGGTTCAAAACTTACTTGAATTAGGCTTGCAAAGGAGTCAAGATGTTGTTGCTCAGAGCTGATCGAACGCGTCTCGGATCACTGAAGTTTTTTGGGTTTTTCTTGAGAATTTTCTTTTGAGTTCTTGAGGAGAGAGAAGGATTCGATAAAAAGTGAAAAGTGGGAAAGGTAATATATTTATATTGATCGTGGTGCAGTTAAAGAGGTAATGATGGGGGTAAGATTTCGATGTATGGGAAATCGCATCAGCCATCAAAATATTTTTGGGAAACTGTAAAAGTCATGATTGCTTACTTTTTCGAAAAGGTGCTGACAGATGTGACAGGTCAGACGAATCGCTGGTCAAGTTTATTAAATGCTAGTCGTAGTAAAATAAACTTGGGGGCAAATGTTTACCCAAAAAAGATTCACCTGATAACGTGGCAAGACTAGTATGCACGTGGGATGCGCGTGACTATTTAAGCAGCTATGTTCTGGTCGACCATCGACCAGAAGAGAATTCACTCGGCAGAAGGCATATTTTGTAGTCGACCAAGGCTGGTCGTAGTATATCAGATAATTTCTAAAGATATTTGATCTTGCATTTATGTAATAATTGTAATTTCCATTATGATTGAGATACGCTTGTATTAAATGTAATCAAGGCCCATCGGCCCAGAAGGAGATCCTTGAGCCTATAAATAAGACTCAAAGGGTTCATGAGAAGGATCTTTGGAGACTGAGAGAGAATTATTGTTTTTAAGCAATTCATTGTAACTATCATTGAGCTTGTGAAACTTAGTAAACCGTAGTTTACTGATCGCAGGTTTTCATCACATTAATAAGAACACTAAGTGGACGTAGGTCATTACCATCACTTGGGGCCGAACCACTATAAATTTGTGTCATTTATCTTTTTGGCTTGACTTCATCTTACTTTTCTCGTTTTACTTGACTCCGTGTCGTTGATCAATTCGAGGGTCAACACTAGAATTTATAAAAAATTTGAATTAATTAAATTTTTACAAAAAATAAATAAGTCAATTTAAATAAAATTGATCAACAATTAACCAAAGTTAATTTAAATTTCATTTATCAACAATCAACTTAGTTTAGGTCATTTTTAAAAATATTAATTTAATTTAAATAGGATTTATCAACAATTAACCAAAGTTAATTTAAATCTCATTTATTAAAAAATATTTTATTAATTGGTTTGAAAAACGCGATATTTATAAAAATTTAACTAGATATAAATCTTTAAAACAAATAACACCTTCTGTTTTTGAAAAAATATCTTAAACAAATTTAAATATCTATAAAAATATCTAATCAACAAATTTTCAAATTTCAAATAATTTAAATATTAAAATCCATAGAATAATCAGATATTAATATCTTCAAATAAAATATTTCAAAAAATATCAAGTATTTAAAAAAAAAATAACTTCAATATCTGATAAATTAATTCTAATATTTTATTATATTAAAATATTTAAAATTAATTAGTTAACCTATTTTTCAATTTGAATTTGAGTCTTTGTAGAAAATATCTATTTTTATATGATCAAACAGCAAAAATATCGTATTTTAAAAAAAGATATTTTTAAATAATAGAAAAGATCTAATATTTTTGTATTAACCTATTAAAAATACATTCAAAAAACAAATTTTAAGAAAAAAAAATTAACGTAGATCGCGGCCAGTGAAAGTTGGTGGTCGCGGCCACGGGAGTATCTGGGCAATAAATCGTGTGCTGGTCGCGACCAGGGGTTTATGGTGGTCGCGGCCACTAGCATCTGTCTCCTAGACCGCGACCAGTGAAAACTGGTGGCCGTGGCCATTGCCCGAGAAAAAAATTTAACAAAAGTTGTGTAACTTTTCAAGCCAAAAATATTTTCTAAATAATTTTCACCATGTTTTACATCAAATAAAGCATTTATATAAAATTATTTGCAAAGAAAACACAACAAAATAACTCAAATATTCTAATAATCACATAAAATTCAATATGCATCATAAAAAATATGAAATCCACCCAATTACTCAACTGTAATGACCCAACTACTCTAGACTTTTTTACCATTAACGAAAACTATACATAAACACTAATTCTTAATAACACTTACAAGTGATAAGATCATAACTTTATTGAAAATTTAAAAAAACAAAGGTCAAACTTACATAAAGTTTAAGTTAGGATATGGGATCCCATTGTTTTCAAATCAAAACATGACATAATGATAATTAAAAAGAGATTACATGATAAAATGCGGAAAAATACATATAAAAACCATAAGAAACAAAAACTACATCCTCAAATCGAAACTCTCGGTTCTTTGTATCCATTCCGCCTCAATGCACATTCCCCAAGCTTCCAAGAACCTTTCCCGCCACTAGAACTATTTTCCTGCACATATAAACAAAAAGGAGTGAGCCTAATGCCCAGCAAGGAAAATCTAACATATAGCCATATACATAAAAATTCATAATGCAACGTAAAAACATACTATAACACTTATGTCACATACATACTATAATGGCCATTATAACTTGGGGTCCCATAAACTAAGCAAGTCATATGCCCATTAGATTAGTGGGGTCTTGCTAGCTAAGCAAGTCATATGCCCATAATCTATTTGGGGCTTGTTAGTCATATAGGTCATATGCCCAAGTCTACAATCATACTTAACATAACATATTACATAACATAAAATCATAAGATAACATATAAAATCATATAACACATAAATCCTATCCTATTTTCCTTACCAAAATAACCGGGATATGAGAACTGATTTGGGACCTTGGAACACTCCTAAAAACCATTTATAATATGGTGAGTATATTGAAGAAAAGGAATGAAGGTGAAGAAGGAACTATGCTATCAAAATATACTTACCAAAAACCTTGTGCTTAAGAACTTGGATTTCCTAACCAAGAATAAGAATAAGGTTAGAATGAGTATAAGACTATGAGAATTTTAAAGAACATAATACAGAAATGGACTAGAGTTTGGAAATACCTTGAAGACTTCTATGATCAATCTAAACCTTATACCGAAATGTGAATAAACCTTACTTCCCCAAGTGTTTGATAAGCTTATAGTGATCAAGCTTATAATTCCCAACCCAAGTGTTTACACTCTCACACTCACCTAGCAACTTGCAGCCTCTGAACTTAGAGTAATAGATGAATAAATGGCTGGGTACTAGGTCCTATTTATAGAGTTTAGGAATGAAAAGATCTTCATTTAACTTGAATAAAAATAATGGCTTTTTAAGTGAAAATAATTTGAATTATCGTTCAGCTAAGGCTGAAGACTCGTTCAGAAAGGTGCTGGACTTATCAAGAGGTTTAAGGTTTGAATGGAAAACGTTTTTGAAAACTTTCAAAATATGCTGAAGGAGGCGATATATCGCCCCCTATAGGCGATATATCGCCTGGAACATTATGCCCGAGGCAATCGTGCATCGTTTCGTTTTTTCCGTATCTTCGTACTGCGATATATCGCCCCCTATAGCTGCAATATATCGCCATACGCTAAATATTTAAACACGAAATTACACATTTTTAGCTTAATTTGAATTGAGTAAACAGCCTTGACTAAGCCCTCTAACGTTTTCAAAGCTGCTGACTGACCTTAGAGTATTCAAATTTTAACCTTAATAAATTAAATCCTCAAAATACTTAATCATTAATAAACCCATACATAACATGTGTTATTATCTAATTGGTTCTTATCTAAACCTTATAGTATAATAAATATTATCCTCAATATCAGTCATATTAATCAAACCTTAGGTTAAAATTAATATTCCTAAACTATAGGTTAAACTTAGAAAATCTACACGTATTACTATGAGTGTCCAAATAAATCCCGGTCTGAACCAAAAATCCACAGTCATAAAGATAATACTATTATTACTATTATACTACTATCTAACTTAGCTAAGTAAAGTTCTTGGACACTACATAAACACATCAAATAATTCAATTTTACCATGTTCATGCATGAAAATAAAGATTACCATAGGCTCTAAGGCCAGTTGTTGGGAAAACTTATTCAGGATCTTATTTATTTTCATGTAGATCTTATATTAAACATATTAATATAAGAAAACCTAGAACATGTTTCTAAAATTGAATTCATACAGAGATAATGATAAAAACACCTAC
This sequence comes from Humulus lupulus, assembly GCF_963169125.1. Classification (NCBI taxonomy): domain Eukaryota; kingdom Viridiplantae; phylum Streptophyta; class Magnoliopsida; order Rosales; family Cannabaceae; genus Humulus; species Humulus lupulus. Next base: position 204,977,264 of record NC_084793.1, read on the forward strand.
AGTATTGTGCAGTGGAATGAATGAGTCATTCCTATAGTTTCTCTAACCCTTGTATCCTTTCTGTCGCAGGGTATCACCAAGAAGCTGAACCAATCTTCAATTTTCTTCACAGCCTTCCAAAGTATCCTTAGAATCACCTAAACTAGAGTGGGAAATTCTCAACACACGAGAAAGATACAATAAGAAGAAGAGAAAATAATATTGAGGCTTAGAAAAGGATATATGTTGTAGAGAGAATCTAAAACCTAGAGCATCAAGACTAGATCTTCTGATCTTCTCAAAAACTTGTATTTTCATCTCTCACTTAGCATTCCTTTTATAGGCTCAATTAGGTCATTTATTTAATTAAAAAAATCAATAAAATAATAGCCAATAATCAGCCCTAGGTCGAAATTATCATGGGCCGTAGGCTCGTAAAATTTCTCTTTTAATTATAAGCCCGTTGGACTTAAAATCAAGGCATATATTATTTTCTATTGATTAATTAAATAAATAATTATTTAAATCCTTTATCAAATTAATTATTTATAATTTGAACCTTGATTTAAACTTATTTATTAATTTAGATACTAACTTATCTTAATTAATAAATATGCCCTAATGTTTACCCAAAAAAGATTTACCTAATGACGTGGCATAATTAATAAGCACGTGTGATACATGTGACCATTTTAAATGAGTATGATATGTTCGACTATCGACCAGAAGAGAGTTCACTCAACAAACAGCATATTTCATGGGCGACTAGTCTGGTTGCAGTATTTCAGATATTTCCTATAGATATGTAATCTCGCATTTATGTAATAATTGTGATTTCCTTTATTATTTAGATACCCCTATATTAAATGTACTTAAGGCCCATCGGCCCAGGTAAAACACCTTGAGCCTATAAATAAGAATCAAAGGGTTCAAGAGAGCGGACTCTTTTCTTTTGGACTTTTGAACTTTGGAATTCTGAGAGAGAATTATAGTGTTTTTATCCGCCAAAATTGTATTCACCCTGAAGCTTGTGAAACTTGTGAACCCTAATTCATTGATCACAGTGTTTGGGATTCTACATCAATAAGAACACTAAGTGGACGTAGGTTATTACCATTTTCTGGGGTTGAACCACTATAAATCTTTGGTGTCATTTATCTTTTTATCTTTATTTCATCTCGTTTTTTATCTTTTTAATTGACTCCGTGTCGTTGACCAAATCAAAGGTCAAGATTTTGGTGCTTTCATTGAGAGCCTGAACTCAAGACCTCCAAGAAGATCAAATGGCGAAAACAGCTAGAAAGATTGTACAAACCTCTAGTACTGCACCAACCCAGCCTCCTCTGCAAAATGTGGCTAAAGATGAGCCACAGATGGATTTGGAGGAGGAGGAAATGGATTCTGAGACCTTGAGCTCGACTCTGATTGTGTTGCATGAGGAATTAGCCAATCTGAGGACTAATCAAGAAAATGTGGCTGAAATGATGGCGTTGCAGCAAAGAGAGATTGATAGGCAACGCCAAGAATTGAATGAACAGCAGGCCGACATGGACTGCCGGCAGAGGGACGCCACTGTCGCTCTCAAGGCAGCCATTCAGTTGGCTCGAGGACAGCCTGCACTGGCTTCCCAAATGGATCAGCCACCTAATACGCCACCGTAGCAAGGTCCACATTCAGATCACCCTCAGCATCACCACACTCCGCCTCAACCGGAAAACCCTCAGAGGTCGGAGCAATCCCCTGCTGCTCAACAGGATAGGCTGTTCCAGGATCCTGAGCAGCAACCACCTTCTCGCGCTGGTCGAGATAATCCCCAACAGCAAAGGTAAAATAGAGTCGGGCAGCCTCCCCAAAGTCCTAGATGCCAGACTGCTGAGGAGCCAAACCCACCGAGCAGGGGACAACGTCCTTCTAGAAGCAGAAGGCATGTTGAATTAGGCTCTGTGATCAGGGGTCCCCCATGACATAATAATGCCCGAGGACCTACCGACCAACGCAGGCATCCACCTGTCAAATAGGACATGCCAGCAAGGGGAGGGGGAAACAGTGCGATCAACAGGTCGCACCATAGTCGATCACACTTTAGGGATGGTCATGACTATAATGAGGCAGATTCTGGCAGAGGAAACGCTCGTCGATGGCAAGGAGAGAGGGGTGGAGAACAAAACCCCCCACCAAGAGAGAACCCGCCGACGAGCCAGAATGTTGGTGGCAGCCTAGACAGCCCATTATCTTTGATCGAACGGTCGTGAGCAAACAAAGACGTGGGGATGAGGATTTGAGGGATGTTATCAATGACAAAAGAGAAAGACACAATGAGTATGCCCCTCCAGCACATGTCGCCCAATAGTACCAGACGTGGTACAGGCCCAGCTCGATGCATTGAATCAGGCCATCCAACAACTAGTGGGGAGCCGAACATCCCACATTGAACACGACCGGAGAAGAGGCACTCCATTTGTGCGAAGAATAGCAATGGCCGAGACCCCAAGCAAATTTAAGATGTCGGTCTTGCCCAACTTCATTGGATTAGAAGGCCCCGTATCTCACATGAATAAATTTGAGATACAAATGGATATCCAGAAGGTGTCAAAGGACGCTCGATGCAGAATCTTTCCAGCTACCTTGTCTGATACTTCTCAGGAGTGGTTTTCAAATTCCTTCCGGCTAGCATATTATCTTGGAAAATGTTCGTGAAGGAGTTTTAAGAACAGTTTTATACTGGTCGAGTACATCCGACCGAGGCCAACCAGCTGGTCGAGATACGCCAGAAGGAGGGAGAAACTTTGAAGGGGTATGTCCAACATTTTTTGTGAGTCGCTGCTGGGGCTAAGACAGTTGGTGATGAAGGAAAGATGATGGCTCTTACTATTGGACTACGGCGCCATTCATACCTTGGAACAGTTTGCGAAAGAATGGGGTAAAGAGCACCCAATAATTTTTGGACCGAGCAGACAGGTACATCAAGCTCAAGGAGGCCATTGCCAACGAAGGAAAGTCACCCACAGACGACAAGGGTCTGAAAGAAGATCCCACCAAAGCCGCCAATGGTTCTGAGAAACCCAATGGCAACGGCAAAGATAATGGGAAAAATGGAGGTAAAGGGGCGAACCACGAACCCTCAACATCTGAAAACAAGCGCCCTAAAAGTAACAGATATGAGCCAAGTTTCACCAATTACACGGCCCTAGTCAACAGTAGAGAAGAAGTGTATCAGGCCAATCACACAACTATTCCCTTCAGGCGACCAGCCCCAATCAGGAAAATATCTCCAAGAGAGATACAACCAAGTTTTGTCGTTTTCATAACGACTAAGGTCATGACACCAACGAATGCAACCAGATCAAGGATGAGATTGAGTTCCTTATTAGGCAAGGACACCTGAGGAGGTATGTCTGAGTGGATGGAGGGTCTCAATGAGAGGCTCAAGGAGGCAACGAGCAGGCACCTATACGCCAACGCTCGCCCCCTTTACAGCCAGCTCCAATTGCTGGTACATTGGTGACCATTTGTGGTGGCCCACACCTGGCAGGATATAGTGGGAAGGCAAGGGAAAGGTACGCCCGAACCTTATGCCACGACCAAGACATTGAAATGATGAATGTAGAGGAGCGAACTCCCAAAAAAGCTTGAACAGAGGAAGAACCAATAACTTTCTCTGAGCTTGACGCTAGCATGTTCAATTTCCCCATTTGGATCCTCTGGTCGTGGATGTCCAAATCGCTAATATGATGGTCAAGCGAGTATTGGTGGATACAGGAAGCTCAGTCAACATCCTATACAAATCTTCACTGGAGAGGATGAAGTTGTCAGTGCAATATTTGGAGCCATGAAACCAAACCATTTATGGTTTTTCTGGCAAAGGGCTCGGCCTAATTGGATCGATCAGGCTTCCAGTCACAGCAGGAACTACACCTGCGAATAGGACATTACGCACTACTTTTATAGTAGTTGATTGTCCTTCTGCATATAATGATGTGGTTGGAAGGCCTATCCTAGTCGACTGGTGAGCTGTGACCTCGATCTTACACCTCGCCATGAAGTTTCCAACTGACGCAGGGGTAAGATGCGTGTTGGGAAACCAGCAAGAAGCGCGAGAATGTTATAATTCCTCGATCACCAAATCCAAAAGGGGCAGATCAGGGGAAAAATTCGAAAAAAGGTTGTTGTTGGCGAATGAAGTACAACCCCAATCAGGTGAACAGGTCACCAAATAGGGTGTTGCCCAAAGTGAGGATAGAGACTTAGATCCTTGCTTTGGGGATTTTGAAGAAAATGTAGGACCAGTGGAGGACCTCGAGGAGGTCCAACTAGAAGAGGCAGATCCGACCAAGGTTGTGAAGGTCAGTAAAAACTTAGAGACAACAACGAAGAAGAAACTAGTGGAATTTTTGAAAGAGAACTAGGAGGTGTTTGCCTGGTCGCATAAAGATATGGTTGGGATTGACCCAACAATTATCAACCATGTCCTAAATATAAACAAAAAATTTCCACCAGGGTACAAAAAAGGAGGCTCCTCAACAAAGACAGATCGAAGGCATTAAAAGATGAAGTCGAGAAGCTAAAGGAGAACGGATTCATCAAGGTAGCATTTTATCCATCTTGAGTCTCTAATCCTGTACTAGTTCCCAAGCCGAATGGCAAGTGGAGGACGTGCATGGATTTCACAGACCTCAATAAAGCCTGCCTGACGGATTGTTTCCCTCTCCCAAGGATTGACCAGCTAGTCGATGCTATATCAGGACATGAAATTCTATCATTCATGGACGCATACTCTGGGTACAATCAGATCAGTATGCATCCACCTGATGAGGATCACACTAGCTTTCGAACAGATACAGGGCTTTACTGTTACAAAGTAATACCTTTCGGTTTGAAAAATGCTGGTGCGACTTACCAGCGACTGGTCAACCATATGTTCAAAGAGCTTATCGGTGTTAACATGGAGGTATATATCAATGACATGCTGGTCAAGTCGAAGAAGGCAGTAGAGCACATCGGGGACCTGCGAGAATGCTTCAACATCTTGAACAAATATCAGATGAAGCTAAATCCCCTCATGTGTTCATTCGGTGTTGGATCGGAAAAAATTTTGGGATTCATAGTAAACTCACAAGGTATCGAATCTAATCCCAAAAAGATCAAGGCCCTGATCGAGATGAAGTCGCCTGCCAAAATTAAAGATGTCCAAAGCCTAACTGGAAGGATTTCCACTTTGAGTATATTCATTTCTAAATCAATGGACAAGTGCGTTCCATTTTTTAATCTACTCAGGGGTAACAAGAAGTTTGAGTGGATAGAAGAGTACGACCAGGCTTTTCAGGCGCTAAAGTCTCATATGTCACAACCAATGATCTTATCCAAGCCGATCAAAAAGAAACTTTGTTCATCTACTTGGCAGTCACGTAATATGCTGCGAGCACAGTTTTGATCATAGAGGACCATGTCCAAAAAGTTGTGTATTATATAAGCATGAGGCTGGTAGGAGTAGAGTTGCGGTATCCGTCCATTGAGAAATTAGCCTATTGCTTGATTTTGGCCTCCAGAAAGCTGCGACCGTACTTTCAATCTCACCCCATCATGGTATTAACCGACCATCCATTACGGCAAGTCCTACAGAAACCAGAAGTCGCCGGTCGATTATTAAAATGGGCAGTCAAACTTGGGCAGTTCGATATTTCCTATTCTCCACGAGCAGCTATGAAGGAACAGGCTCTAGCAGACATTGTCGCAGAATTCACTAGAATCCAGGATACCAAGCCAATAGAGGAGCCTAAACTCCAAAGTCAAGCTCCTTCGTGGAAATTGTTCATAGATGGCTCTTCCAACAAGCACAATGTTGGAGGAGATTTGATGTTAGTCACGCCCGAAGGACATCGATTCCATTGTGCAATCAGATTCGACTTTCCAGCATCCAATAACGAAGCCAAATATGAAGCTCTGCTCGCAGGATTGAGATTAGCCAAGGACATGGATATAAAGTCACGTGAGATCTACAGTGACTCCCAGCTGGTGGTTAATCAAATTATAGGAGAATATCATGCTCGAGGTCTCAAGATGGTTGCTTATTTGAACAAAGCAAAAGACTTATTGGCACAGTTCGAAAATTATATCCTCTAGCAAGTACCTCGTGATCAAAACTCAAATGTTGATGCTTTGGCCATGTTAGCAAGCACAAAGGATGCTGACACCTTAAACATAGTACTAGTTGAGCATTTTTCAGCACCAAGCATTCAAGCATAAGAGTCTTCAATGGTGATCCAAGCGGTAGACACATGGATGACGCCCTTCATTAGATACCTTGAGCAAGGAGTATTGCCAGCAGAAAGAAACAAAGCAAGGACCCTCCAAAGACAGCCGGCTCAATTCATTCTAGTCGACGGAGTTTTATGCAGAAGAGGGTACTCGATGCCACTATTGAGGTGTGTTTCAAAGGAAAAAGCCAAGGAACTAATGCAAGAATTCCATGAGGGTTTCTGCGGAGATCATGTTGGGGGGCAGAGTTTGTCAAAAAATATCCTAAGGCAAGGATATTTCTGGCCTACCATGAATGAGGACTCTATGGACTTTGTACGGAAATGCGACAAGTGTCAAAGATTCTCTAAAATACCTCGAGCAGCCCCAAATGAGCTCAAACAGATGCAAATCCCATGGCCATTCGCAGTATGGGGGATTGATCTGATCGGGTCTTTACCCACAGGAAAAGGAAATGTCAAGTATGCAGTAGTTGCTGTGGACTACTTTACGAAGTAGGCCGAAGCTGAGCCACTTGTGACGATAACGACCAAGAAGGTTTTAGACTTTGTAGTCAAGAACATCGTGTGTCGATATGGGTTACCAAGAAAAATTATCTCAGATAACGGCACACAATTCGATAGTGATCTTTTCACCAATTTTTGCGAAAGGCACGAGATTATCAAGAGCTTTTCATCGGTAGCTCATCTATAAGCAAACGAACAGGTTAAAGCTATCAACAAGACCCTAAAGGACACCTTGAAGAAAAGGCTTGAAGAAACAAATGGGGCATGGCCAGAACAGCTACCAGAAGTCCTTTGGTCGTATAGAACGTCCCATTAAACAGCAACAGGTCATACTCCACTCTCTCTGGCCTATGGATATGAAGCCATGTTGCCTATTGAGTTAGACCCACCATCGCACAGAAGGTTAACATACGATCAAAGTACTAACAATCAGTTATTGATGGAGCCCTTAGATTTAGTCGACGAAAGATGTGAGCAAGCTCAACTTCGAGTGGCAGCTTATCAGCAAAAGGTGGCTCGATATTTTAATTCTAAAGTACGAGAGAGAAAGTTTAATGTGGGAGATTTAGTACTTAGACGAGTCTTTCTCAACACTCGCGATCAAGCTGCCAGAGTGCTTGGACCTAACTGGGAAGGTTTGTATCATATTGAAGAAGTCCTTCAACCAAGCACGTATAAACTTGCTCGCTTGAATGGAGATCTCACTCCTCGCTATTGTAATTGAGAACACCTGCGCAAGCATTATCAATAAACAGTTTTTTTAAAGAACTGGCTTGTATTAATTTCACTTTTTACAAGTTTATGAATAAGGGCTAGTCAATTATATGACTGGTCGCTTACAAGTGTAAGATCAATTTTTTTATCACTCATACAGACACAATTTTGTCAATTTATTACGAGAAATAAAAGGAACTGTGCGCATCCAGTTATTCTTGCCAATTATTGTATTTATTACAAGTGTTTGCTCACTACGTGTGTTGTTTTGCTATATTATCGCTTTTTACGAGTATTTAGTACGAGCAGTAATGTTCGAACAGGTCTTGGTCATGGCAAGTGACTGAGGACCTTAAGCTCCTCAATCACTTGGGGGGCATATAAGGTACTAAACAAGCAAAGCATATCAACAGGCATATGTAAACACACGAGCAAAATAAGGGAAAGCATACTACGACACTTAGAGTATTTTTCAAAAAATTTGGATTTTGTAAAATCAAAACAAAGTGCTATGCCAAGTTCGGTTATGCGATCAGATGTTATAATAAATAGCACATATTATAATGTCAAAGTGAAATATTTTACACCGCGAGAAGTTACTGCTCGGATGTAATTTGTAATTAAAAGAAAGCCGCCCTACGCAGCAAAAAATTGTCTTGACATCATGAACCGTAGTTCATGTGTCCCAGTTACAAATAAAAATAAATAAATAAAATTATGGAGCAGCTGGAGGTTCTTGCTGGGATTGCTGGTCGACGGTGGTCCCAACATCCTCTCGACACCTTCAGTGCCCGTCGCCAAAGAGATCTCAGGAGATTCCTGAGCTTTCTTCTCTTCCTCCAGGTGAGCAGCGCACTTGGCCAGTTCAGCTGGCTTCATATGCTCTGGGAGGTAGTCAAAGTTAGCCCCCTGGTTGCTATTCCAGAACATATAGAAGCATTTGAAATTCGCTCCCTTATATTTCTCCAGGTTGCGGGCATTGGCTTCCTCGAGCCGGTTAGCACGCTCCTCCTACACGACAGTTTCTTTCCTTTTGATCACCAAGTCATCCTGGAGTTTGGAGGCCTCTTTAAAATTCATCACTGAAGCCTTCTTATACTTCTCCTTGGCCTCGGTGATTTTAACCAATTCCTCTTGGTGCTTCCTCACCTCCTCGTCCAATTTGGCATTTTTCTCCTCAGTCGCTCGACATATTTCTCCTTGACCGCCTTCAGTTGTTCGGCACCTTTCTCCTCGGCTATTTTCAGCTGCTCGGTGTATCTAGCCTCGATAGCCTTGACCTCCTCGGCAAATTTAGCCTCGAACTCCTCAGCTCGACGATAGCCATGGCCCAGTGTGAGGATAACCTACGAACAGAAAAAGAACAGTTAATCAGTCAGAGGCAATGGAAGAAAATGTTGTTTAATTAAAAAATAAGGAAAACTTACGCTGAGAACTTCAGACAGTCCGCGGCTGATGACTTGGCTATGCGGTAGTGCAGGGAGGTGCGAGAAGGCCTCCTGGCTACGACAATGTCGTGAAAGCCTTTGTATCCTCTCCTGAGTGGAGTTGGCGGCACTCAGCTGATCGTTTGTTTAAGCTTGCCTTGCCTGCTCGGAAGGAAGGTTGTTGCAAGGAGGGGGAGGAGGCGTTGTTTTCTTAGAAGGAGTGGGCGCAGCAGGAGTTGCTGAAGGATCCTCTGCTCGAGCCTTCTTCCTGGCAGGATCGATGCTGCCCTCCCCAGGATGTCTTCTGCTCACTCTTTTTCTACTCGGGGGAGCCTCATCGTCAGCATACAGATCGAAGGCTTCTTCGGAAGGCATGACTGCAGGATGGAAGCAAACGATAAGACAATATAATTTGAGTTATTCAAAAAAGCAAGGGAATAAAGAGAAAGGAAATTATAAGTAATATACCCGAGCTATTATTACTGGTCGATACATTATTTATAGAACTACTGGTACACACACTCTCTGCCTCGAAGAAGTCTGAATCTAAATTATTGATTGCAAATCTAAAGTTGTCGTCCCTGTCAAATAAATGACAGGGAATGGGAAAATTATCTAAAAGTGAGAAGTCAGTACCGTTCTTGTCGGAAGACTCGAGTACGGGCTCGGTTTACTCTGGGAGTTTTTGCTTGCCCTTCCCATGTTGGGCAGGGGCAGCAGCAGCCTGGGGGTTGCTGGAGGGTTCCCGGATGGTCACTCTGGTTGCCCACCATCTCGGGGGTTGTGACACATCTTGTTGCTACTCGGGGACTCCCTCTCCAGTAGCACTCCCTGCAGTAGACTCCCTCACTTCTTGTTGAGGCGCCAAGAGGCCAACCATCCTCAAATTTCTTTCTGTGACCAGCTCCTTGACGCTCTTCTCAATATTCATCAAGCTGGCCAGGGCTGCGACCCGTATCTCCATCTCTGGAGTAGTATCTGGCCAATACCATGGGCCTAAACATAACATCAAAGTTCTAAGGATGGAGAAAAACAAACCATCAGAAAATAAACAACTAGAAATTACGAAATTTACCTCCTCGAGTGAAGGCCAGGTTATCGGCGACCAGGTCCGTCGTAAAGAAATACTCCTGGAAGTACTTCCCTACGTTGGATTTGTAGGTGATGTCACTCAGAAAGGTATGAGCAGACTCTTGGTGGTAGAAATGAAAGAACCCCGTGTTGTCGTGGTTGGGGTTGGACTTGAGATCGAATAGGTAGTTGATCTCGTGTGGTGTAGGCACAGGCCATTTTTTATGATTGTAAAGGATATATAGTGCTAATAGTACTCTATATCCGTTGGGGGTAATTTGAAAAAGGGCGACCTCGAAGTAATTGGCCACCCCTAGAAAAAATTCGTGCAGAGGCAAGATTGCCCCTGCCTCGATGTGATACCTCGACTAGGCACTAAAGGCACCTCCAGGCACGTTTTCCCTCTGGTCGAGTGAAGGTTTGACTAGAGTTATCCCAGGAAGACCGTACTTCTTGAGATAGTTGTTCACCATCGTCGATGATACAATGCTAGGAGGCGCAATGTACCAGTCAACGTCTGGCCTAAGGCCGTTACGAGGTCGGACTTTAGGTTGGATTTCTGGTGGTGCAGTGTTTATAGGCTGAGGGTTGGTTGAAGGGTCCTCGGCGTAAGGGGCAGGCTGGTTAGAAGGAGGGGTGGTTGTGTTATTTTTTCTACGAGCATTACATTTCACGCGACCCATGTTTGGTTGACTGGTCGGAGGGCTTGTTCGCTGGGTTTTGTTGTGAAAATGGTACTTCCGAAAACAGCAGTGACGGTTGTTCTTGATCCTCGAACAGCAGCGTGAGAAGATCGTCATCGATTGGCCTCTCATCCCCCCTCCCCCCAACAAGGAATGTGCATGAATATCTGAGAACAGAAAAGAGGAGATGAGAATCTACGGCCAATAGAAAGAAGAAATGGAAACGCTGGGATAACGTTGCTCATGTATAAAAGTTAAGTTTTTATACGAATAGCAGCATCCTAACGTAAACACTAAAAGTATGTGAGCAGTTTGGAAAAACAGATTGAAAAGCGAAAATAAAAAGTTTTTTCAGAGAAACCTTTTGACTCTGAAAATAGGCGGGAAAAGCCTAGATTTTTCCGAAGGCATAAAAATCGAATTTTTACTTCGATTTCGGGCCCTATAACAGTATCTTTACTTCCCACATCAAATTCTAAGCCTCACTTAATGTTTTTACCACTTAAAACTCCTATCCTATCATATATCTTCCTACGAACCCGATTACCCCGAAGAATTTTCTCAAGAACATTGAAAAACTCATACCCGAATACCAAAAAACTTGTGAAATTTATTTTGCATGGAAAGACAGAGACAAGGCAATCAAGAAACTTACTTGGATTGCAGATTATGTAGAAGTCACGGGTATTGTTGCACAATATTGGTCGGACAACACCTCGGATCACTGAAATTTTCTGGATTTCTCTTGAGGATTTTTCTTCAGAGTTCTTGAGAGAGGAAGGATTGGTAAAAAGTAAAAAATGAGGCAAGTGATTTATTTATACTAATCATGGCACAGTAATAGAGGTAATGTTGGGGGTAAGTTTTCTATGTGTGGGAAATCGTGTTAGCCGTCAAAATGTCTTTGGGAAACTGCAACAATCATTATTATTTACTTTTTCGAAAAAGGCACTGACAGACATGACAGGTCAGACGACGAGTTGGTCGATAAATTTTATTATATGCTAGTCGTAGTAAAATAAACTTGGGGGGCAAATGTTTACCCAAAAAAGATTTACCTGATGACATGGCATAATTAATAAGCACGTGGGATACATGTGATCATTTTAAATGAGTACAATCTGTTCGACTATCGACCAAAAGAGAGTTCACTCAGCAAACAGCATATTTCATGGGCGACCAGTCTGGTCGCAGTATTTAAGATATTTCCTATAGATATGTAATCTCGCATTTATGTAATAATTGTGATTTCCTTTATTATTTAGATACGCCTATATTAAATGTAATTAAGGCCCATCGGCCTAGGTAGAACTCCTTGAGCCTATAAATAAGAATCAAAGGGCTCAAGAGAGAGGACTCTTTTCTTTTGGACTTTTGAACTTTGGAATTCTGAGAGAGAATTATAGTGTTTTTATCTGCCAAAATTGTATTCACCCTGAAGCTTGTGAAACTCGTGAACCCTAGTTCATTGATCACAGTGTTTGGGATTCTACATCAATAAGAACACTAAGTGGACGTAGGTTATTACCATTTTTTGGGGCCGAACCACTATAAATCTTTGGTGTCGTTTTTCTTTTTATCTTGATTTCATCTCGTTTTTTATCTTTTTAATTGACTCCGTGTTGTTGACCGAATCAAAGGTCAACACCTAATTTCTCTTTTCTTCTCTAAATTACATAACTCTGTGAAACTATCCAAAATTGACCTGGTCAACTTTGATAATTAAATTAATTAATTGGGACTATCTAGATGATTTTCTCCAAGGTACAATGGGGACCATGGGCCTATGAAATCAAGCTCCAATAAGTTATCATAAATTTAACAAAAAAATTTACTAACTTATTAATTCCTCATGACTCCACTAAAGACTCAGAATTGCACTCTTGAATTCATAGAACACTCTATAACAAATATAGATACATTATCCATTGTTACAACCATAATTATCACTCAATAATCTATAGACAGTCTACAATGAGATGGGACTAATATACCATTTTACCCCTCATTGTATTTTATCCTTAAAACACTTAGTTCCTTGTAAATGATATTTTAATAAACTAATATTAATTACTGAAATGAGATCTCTATCATTTAGCACCTTGAACCAAACTAAAAGGAAACCATCGTTTCACTTCTTCATTCGAAGCTATAGATGTTCATATCTATGATTAACACTCCCAATCAATTATACTACCGAGTTCCCAAGATGTAAGTATGGGCTAGTCTGTAGGGTAAGCTGGTAACGAACAAGTCAAATAACTCAAATAATACAATCAGTTAGAATACTAACCACTAATTGAGATTGAATTGACCTATGATCAACTATATGATATGACTAGAATAGATAATAAAGGTATGTTTACTTATCCTTTCTACTATCAATATCGGTCCAGTCCGATGTAACAAATACATCCGGTCTTATCTACTTTGCTAATGTTCTAGAAAGAACATAACACTACAATGTGTAAGTAGATCATATCGTAGATTGGCAAGTCAGTGTAAATCTTGTGCACTGACTAATCTTAGGAATAACTTATATTTGAACATATAATCATATTTATATTCCACCATGATTATGTCACTATAAATACGATTAGCTATACGCTCGGGATTTAATAGAAGTTTATATTAAATAAATAATCATGAAAATAAAACATGTGAGCAAAGTGATTGACCAAGTCAAAAAATTGATTTCTATTCTTTTATTGATAATAAATGAGATTACAAAGAAATTGGGTTTTAATTAGGGCATAAACCCCCAACATTTTTATGTGACAATACTGGATGTTTTATTAAAGTTTATGTTGTTTTTTATGATGTCTTTTATATCAATTTTTGTGTAATTACTTTTATGTTTGGGAAACTTTGTAGCAACACACAATCCACATAATATATATAGTTGACAAATTAAAATAATACATTAAATTTTATATCAATATAAAACCAACCCAATGTAAACTGTTTAATAATTAATATTTTTCTCAAGTTGTGCAATATTTATTTGTCCTATTAAATTTTTAAAGATAAACATTTTTCCATCAACATATAACAAGAACTTAATCAAATATTATGTTTTTTGTCTAGAAAAATCAATGCTATTACAACCCAAAAGCAATGTCATCAGTATTCTGTATAACAGTAATGTTATCCCCAAAATTTCAGTTTGGTGACGTGGCAATCAGAAGTGACAAGTGGCAATGCATGGTCAGTAAATGACACATTAATAGTCAATAAATGTATTAGCCAAGGAGGGAAAGGTCGGAGATTAATCTTTGGAGTTGTGATATTACTGGTCATGAAAATTATTTATCTGGTTTGGAAGTGATTTGACCGACCAGGTAGAATTTTTGTCCGACCGGTAAAGATTTTTGACTGACCAGTAAAATGTTCTGGCCGACCAGTGGAGTATTTTGGCCGACCAGTCATTTGTTTTGCTAGACCAGTAAGGTGTTTTGCTAGACCAGCAAAGTGTTTTGCCCGACCAGTAAAGTGTTTTGCTAGACCAGAAATGTGTCATGCTAGACCAGAGATGTGTCATGTTAGACCAGAGGTGTGTCATGCCGACTGGTGAGTTGTCTTGGCCGACCAGTCACTTCGAGGATGGATTTGGTCGGTCCACGGATCAGAATCTCAGAAGTTACCGTCTAGTGACTCTTCAGAAAAGCCTTAGTAACAGCTTCAACCCGAACCATTCTCAACTGCAGCGGGAATCTCTTAGATATCCCGAAATAATAGCTATATTATTGTAATTTAAATTCATTATACTTTATTAATTAAAGTCTGTTGAAAGAATGAAGGACCCGGTCAAAGGGATATATCTGATGTACAATACATGAGCCTATAAATAAATGGCTCATGGCATCATTTAGGGGGATCTGATCTTTTTAGACTGAGAAAAACTCTCTAGTTTTAGGACTTTGGGACTGTTACTTGGGGCATTCTTGGGGCATTTTCTGAGAGAGTTTAGAGAGAGAAACTCTGTATTTTTCTACTTGCACTTAAGAAACTCAGTTGACTCAAGTTCATCTGATCTTAAGTGTAGGATATATGTATATATCATAACTCCAAATGGATTAGGCTATTACCAATAAATTGGGGCTGAGCCACTATAAAATTATTGGTGTCGTATTTTCTATTCAAGGCTTATTGTCATTTTGATGTCTACTCATCGTTGGCCAAAATCGTGGTCAACATTTTGGTGCTTTCATTGAGAGCCTGAAGAGAAGAAACACATGACTATCATATCAAGATGGTGCCCAAGAATACCAATGTGGCATCCAAAAAGTCAGGCACGTCAAAAGAGCCTGCTAGATCAGAAGGTCCTGGACCGCAGAACCTAGAGACTGAGCCCAGGGTCTTTCTCAAGGAGACCACTCTAGAAGTTGAACAACTCTAGGAAGCAATAGGCACTTTCCAAGAGGAGATGATGCAATTCAATGCTCGGCAAGAGTCTTTCACCGAAGAGATGGCCAGGCAAAGAGCTGCGTTAGAGCAGCAAAGGCGCGATATGGAGGCCAGAAGCGAAGAGATCAGACAACGACAAGAGGAAGTCGACCGGAGACATCGTGAAGCAGCACTTGCTCTAGAAGCGGCTACCCAATTGGCCCAAGCCAATGCTCAAGCCGTGGCACAAGCAGCCACCTAGGGAGCAAGAAATAATAATGTTGGTTGGAGGACCATTGACAGAGCCAATTCTCGGGAACCGAACAGAAGCAGGAGTAACCCCCCTAGTCGGGAAGATGACAGGGTCCGATCTGAAACTTCCTCAACGCAAAGGGAGAACTCTAGAACCCCTTCCAGGAGCCACCGATCAGAAACTTCAAGATCAGGAAGTCACCGATCGGGCAGTAAGAAGACCCCACCCAGGCAGGATCATACCAGAACTCCTCGAGATAAGGGAACTTCACAGTTCAAAGATGGACATGGTCATGATGAGGCTGATAGTCATCACATCAACCAGTCAAAGAAAAAGGAGGGCAACGACCAACAAGGAGGAAAAGATTGCCCGACACGTACCGAGAAGCCTCCACTACATCCTGGCCAGCAGCGTAGTGGGAGAGAAGAAGTTCCGCGCAGTAAGCCATCTGAAAATCCTAAGAGCACGGTGTTTGATCGGTTGGGAAGACGTACTTCTCGGAAGGATCTAAGGGATGTTGTTAGTGACAAGAAGAGGACCGTCCCAGTCGAAGGGCAAGATCTGAACCGCCCTGTCAGTCAAGTAGAAATACTTGGCGATAGTGCACCAGACGGAAATGCCCGACCTTGAGACCCCGACAGTAGCCCCAGCCATCCAAGCCTAGCTTGACGTGCTAACGGCTGCGGTGCTAGGTTTATCAAAACGACCTTCCGAAATGGATGTCGTAGACCACAGGAGTGGCAGTCCATTTTGTGCCCGGATTACAGCAGCCCAGCCACCAGCAAAATATAAAGCACCAGTGCTGCCAGTATATACAGAAAAGGAGGATCCCATCAAACATGTTGGGAAATTTGAGGACCAGATGGAACTGCTCGGGGTAAGTGACGATTATCGGTGTAGAGTTTTCCCGACTACATTGTCAGATACTGCCCAGGAGTGGTATTGGAATTTTAAGCCAAATTCCATCACCACTTGGGAAACATTCAGGAAGGAGTTTTATAGACAATTCAACGCTGCCCGGACTCCACCAGTTTATGCCAACCACTTGGCAGATATCAAACAAGGAAAAGATGAGTCTTTAAAGAATTATATACAGAGACTCATCAGAGAAGCCAATAGAGCAAGTGTTGTAGGAGACAAGGGGAAGATGGTTGCCATATCCGCTGGGATAACTTATCGGAGCACTTTGTGGGATAGTATACATAGAAATATAATTTCAACACTTCAACAATTTCTTGACCGAGCAGACAAGTATATGAAATTGGATGATGCAATAGAGAAAGAGGAGAATGGCATAAACAATCCGAGCGGATCAATGACCCTCCTAAGAATGGTGGAAAGAAACGTGGAAATAACAGGTCTGACCACCATGAAGAAAAGAAGGCAAAGTTGAGTTCAAACAAAAAGCCAACCAAGTATGAGCCTCAGTTCACTAATTACACCACTCTCTCGGCCATCCGGGCAAAAATATATCTTGCTAGTCATGAAGAGGTTCCCTACAAGAAACCTCCACCCATCAGGAAAGAGATGAGTAAGAGAGACATGAATAAGTTTTGTCGTTTCCATGGAGATTATGGTCACGATACTAATGAATGCAATCACCTCAAGGATGAGATAGAATTTCTTCTCCGGTCGAGCAAGTTGAGAAAGTACCGAGCAGAGACACCCCAAGGAGAAGGAGGCAGTAGCAATCCTGGGTTCAAAAGACAGAGATCTCCACCCTTGCAACCCAGGCCTATGGACTTTACCTTAGACACTATATGTGGAGGTCCACACTTGGATGAGGATAGTAACAAAGCAAAGGAGAGGTATGACAAGACACTTCGACATGAGCGGAAGTGCTAGGATCAAATTTGGTGAACAAATTTGGTGAACAGAGCCTGATCAGGAACCACTGGAACAACAAGCGTCTGTGGATATATTATTTCTAAATACCACTTTCAGAGTGGTAGCTTAATTTCAAGTTGTTTGACTTGTTATTTAGTTTTGGTTTATGAGCTGGTTATTTGCTAACCAGTCATTTAATTTTTGAACAATTTTTGTTGTTTCAAACTCATTATTAGACACGTTTTGTCCTTTTTAATTTACGAGTAATAAAAGAGACTACGCGCAGCATGGTCGATTCTTGCTACAAATGTGCATGTGTGTTAATTATCCGAGCAGTGTTCAATTGGTTGGTAAAATTGGACAGTTGAACACTGTCCGATACATTCAAGCAGTGTTTAACTGCTCGAATATTTTCCATATATTCTATGTGTTTCACAAGTAATTAACTGCTCGAACATATGCGGTCAAGTAGCAAGTGACTAAGGATCTTTCAACCCTCGATCACTTGGGGGGCACATGGGGTATACTGGTATATAATTTAACACATGCAATAAGAGCACGAGTTAAGATATCTGTTTTTAGGCTGACTTGTAAATTTTCGAAGTCCAAAAAGGCCATTAAGCTAACTTGTTTGACAAAGCTTAAGTAACTTGGAATTTTTTAAAATTTCAAGTTAGAAGCAGATATTCGTGTGACAATAAACATTATGCTCATAAAATTTTAGAGCAATAAGAGTGTGAGAAAGTATACTTAGTATGGACTTATGAAATGTCTAGAATTTCTAAGTTAGAAAACTAAGTACTCATACGAAAATATAAGGCATACATCAGAGTCACTTTACTATTCACAAAAAACTTATAACTTTTTAAGTCTAAAAAGACTTAGAATGTTTCAAGTTAACAAAGAAAAGTAAAGTATAAATGCATGAACCATAAAGTTTTTGTGCAAACCCGAGGACATAAGGGCATGCGTCCGAGCGGATAGGCTGTGGTGTCCGAGCAGCCAGGCACACGGCAAAGCGACTATGGTGTCCAGGTGGCTAGGCGTGTGTCCAAGCGGTTGCACTGCATTCCCAAGCGGCTGTGCCGCGTGCCTCCGAGTGGCCATGCTATCTGCCGGAGTGGATGCGCCATCTTCCCGAGCAGTTATGCTGTGTGTCCAAGGAGCCAGGCATCGAGAGGTGTCGAGGAGCTGCTGCAAGTGCGCATCCGAGGAGACAGGCACGCCGAGGGGGTGCACATCCGAGGGGTTCCGTGTGTCCAAGCATCCAAGGATCCAGGCATGCCGAGCGGATGAGGCATTCTCGAGGAGCTGGGCACATCCGAGGCTACACATCCGAGCGGATTGATGCGTGTCCGAGTGGCTAGGGGTGTGTCCGAGCGGATTGATGCGTGTTCGAGTGGCTAAGGGCGTGTCCGAGCGGCAGTGAGTGTGTCCGAGCAGCTAAGGGGTGTTGCTGAAAAGACATTTGGAGTCCAAGGAGCTGAAGGTGTTTTAACGACTATGGACTAAGTGGAGTCCGACCGGCCAAAAGGTATGGGGCATAACGATGAGCATGAGCATATTTTCCTAATCTTGGGGTATGCAAACAAGATCAACAAGTTCAATGGTTCAACAAGCTTCAAGATAACATCAATGATTATCATACAAACCCATGAGCCCAAAAGAGCAATGGAAATGGGAAACTGATAACTACCACTTTCATGGACATAAAAATTCAATGTGGGTTTACTTCAAAAGTGAAAGTTGTTGACCGGGTGGAAGCTTTTGGACTAGAGAAAAAGTTTATCATATGAGAAAATCATATAATAAACTTGGGGGGCAAATGTTATCCCCAAAATTTCAGTTCGATGACGTGGCAATCAAAAGTGACAAGTGGCAATGCATGGTCAGTAAATGACACATTAATAGTCAATAAATGTATTAGCCAAGGAGGGAAAGGTCAGAGATTAATCTTCGGAGTTGTGATATTACTGGTCATGAAAATTATTTATCTGGTTTGGAAGTGATTTGACCGACTAGGTAGAATTTTTGTCCGACCGGTAAATATTTTTGACTGGCCAGTAAAATGTTTTGGCCGACCAGTCATTTGTTTTGCTAGACCAGTGAGGTGTTTTGCTAGACAAGCAAAGTGTTTTGCCCGAACAGTAAAGTGTTTTGCTAGACCAGAAATGTGTCATGCTAGACCAGAGATGTGTCATGTTAGACCAGAGGTGTGCTAGAGGAGTGCTTTGCCTATGCCGACCGGTGAGTTGTCTTGGCCGACTAGTCACTTCAGGGATGGATTTGGTCGGTCCACGGATCAGAATCTCAGAAGTTACCATCTAGCGACTCTTCAGAAAAACCTCAGTAACAGCTTCAACCTGAACCATTCTCAACTGCCGTGGGAATCTCTCAGATATCCCGGAATAATAGCTATATTATTGTAATTTAAATTCATTTATACTTATTAATTAAGGTCTGTTGGAAGAACGAAGGACCCGGTCAAAGGGATATATCTGATGTACAATCCATGAGCCTATAAATAAATGGCTCATGGCATCATTTAGGGGGATCTGATCTTTTTAGACTGAGAAAAACTCTCTAGTTTTAGGACTTTGGGACTGTTACTTGGGGCATTCTTTGGGCATTTTCTGAGAGAGTTTAGAGAGAGAAACTCTGTATTTTTCTACTTGCACTTAAGAAACTCAGTTGACTCAAGTTCATCTGATCTTAAGTGTAGGATATATGTATATATCATAACTCCAAATAGATTAGGCTATTACCAATAAATTGGAGCTGAACCACTATAAAATTATTGGTGTTGTATTTTCTATTCAAGGCTTATTGTCATTTTGACGTCTACTCGTCATTGGCCAAAATCGTGGTCAACAAGTAATATATGCCTTAAAGAATTGAGTATTTTCCAATTCAGTATTTAAAGAAATTAAACGTTTTAAAAAAAAAAAAACAAATGATCCCATAAAATGTAATGTTGTTCTGACGTTGTTTTCATATGTTTATTGGCTTGTTTCGGCATGTCTTCCTACTATGATCTATTTGCCCACATCTACTGCACTTGTTTTGCTTTTTAGTTTTCCAAGCAGCTCTGATTCTTCTTTTCTTTGGTCTCCCTACTTTCACTCTAGCAACTGGAGGTAATACTATTTTTTCTTTGACATAGTTTGGCACATCCCAAGTGCGTTGGTTTCCTACTGGGTATACTGTTGCTTCATATGTTTGTAGCCATGTTTTTGTTGTGTAGTAATCTGAGGAGTAAACGTAAGGGTCTAGGTGCATCTCCTTCATCACAGCAAGAGCATGACCACATGGCATCTCATCCATTTGAAATCTATTGCATGTGCATGTTTTATCTTTGAGGTTTACAATCCATGATTTTTCTTCTTTATCCACCTTAAATAGATATTCATTTGATGGTTTTACCTGTATTTCAATACGAAAGTTTTGTTAATTAACTGGAAGACAAATGTTTAATGCATGTAAGAGCAACACTATAACAATATTATAGCAACTAGAGAAATTCTTCAAGATGTAAAAAATTGTATACAAAAAAAAATTATTGTAAGTCTCAACGAGTATATGTAGTTTTTGTTCATTTTCTCCTTGGCAGGTGGTGTCAATTTCGTGAATGTATTTTATGCATTTTTCCTGTTTGTGTATGTCCATTCTTGTAGTAATCCACATAAGCATTCTAAAAGTGTTGTTATTGGAAACTCTCGAGCAGCTAAATTTGTTGCGTTCAGTGATTCTACAATGTTTGATGTCATTGTGGAGTACCTATTGTTTGTTGAGTGGAACCTTGACTATCTGTGATATCCAACTTTTTGCATATAAGGAAGAATGCACTTATCCAAACTATCAAGTTCCTTCATATGATATTCAAATTTTGCCTTTGTGTATGCTATTACTTCCCTAGTGAATGGTTCCATGTATTTCTTTGCATGTTTCTTATATGTTGATTTCAGGTTGCTTAGCAGATGGAACATGCAAAATCCATGAGTGATTTCTGGGTATTTTTTTTTTTGTTGCTGTGATGATGCTTTCGTGTCGATCTGAGATGATACACATGTTTTCTCTAACGCCATACGCCTATCTTAGTTGTGAAAAAAAAACCATTCCCAAGAAGAATCATTCTCAGAATGAGCAATACAAAAAACTAGTGGAAATATTTTACCTCCTGCATCTTGTGCACCGGCAGAAAGCAAAGTCCCCCGTATGTTGCCTTTAGGAAAGTTCCATCAACAACTATTATAGGTTTGCATTTGTTCCAGCCTTGCAATGATGAATTCAATGCCATGAATATGAACAACAAATTGTTGTCTTCAACTGTTTTGAAGTCTACCACTGACCCGGGATTTGTCTTTTGCAACATTTGCAAGTAACTTGGAATCAGGGTATAGGATTCATTTGATTTTCCTCTTAAATTGTTCAGAGCGTTCTCTTTACTTCTCCAAGCTTTCATATAATTCATTTTGATCCCATATCTGTCATTCAAATCACCTCTGATGTCTACTGGTGTGCATGTTGTTTTGATGTTGAGGAACTTTGGCTTTATACACTCTCCAATTAATTTTGATGTTGTTTGGTGTTGATCGTTGAATCGTATTTCCAGGGAGCATGTGTGTATTTTTTAGTACTTCCTGATGATGAACGACCATGTGTTTCCATTCCTAGATGCTCTTAGGTACCACTTGCAATTTTCATCCAAACACACAATAGTGTACTCTCTTGTGCATGATTTTTGTACCTTGTATTGGATGTGATTTCTAATTGCGAAGTAGCTGAGAACAGTCTTTGGTGTTGCTTTATCTTTGTATATTTGGCCAGTTTCAACTTCTTGATGTTGAGGTTTGGTTATCACCAGATCATCTACAATGTTGACTTGAGTTTCTTTGTGATGGTTGTTTTCGAGTTGCTCTATCATTTCTTGAGTGACTATTTTCGCATAGTCGATGATGTCAAACATCTCAGTGTATTCTTCTGTGGTTTCTTGGGGTTGTTCTGTTGTTGATTCAGTTGTTCGTGGACCATTTTCAATCAGTGGCATGTCTTCTATTATTGTAGATTCCCTATGGTTGAAAAAGAGTAGGTTTGATGTTGTTTCCATATTTTCCACTGTGTTGACACATAAGGGATACTTTGTGAAATCTGCTTCTTTGATTTTGAGTTGCATGTAAAATTTGAGAGTATCACCATCAACTATTTTTAGTGGTGGGTAAACTTCTTTCACTTGATAATGTAGTTGAATTGTTGTTGTTTCTGGATTGTTCTACAATTGCTGACATAGTTTCTAAACAAGATCCTTATATCCAGTCTTTTTGTATTAATTGTCCACTTGCTTCAAAATCAACATAATTTTTGTTGTTATCCCAGTGTCATTTGCTTTGCACCAGAATTGGTATTGATTCCATTGCCTGAGAATGTAGATTATCACAGTTTTTGTGGTAAAATTATAATGTTATGGGTGGCTATAATTCATTTAATATTATTTGTCGAGTCAATGTAGCGCAGCTACAATGCAAGAGCAACACAAGAAAAAATGTTTAACAGTAAATTTAAAATAAAACATCCTCGTTGTTTTCATTGTATTTCTAAGAAATTGAAGAATCTTGTTCCTACCAAAATCAACTAGAAAGCAATCTCGGATATTAATAAATAACAGTAAAATATTATAATCAACCAAACAACCAAGTTAAATGAATTAATTATATAAATAACATCATTTCAACACAACGTACCTGAGAATTGAAATTTGTTTAAGAGTTAATTTGTGTGAATTTTAGTTAATTTTGCCAACTTCATTTGGGTTGGATGATTTCCTGCTGATTGCAAAAGAAAGATTGTCGGAATCCATAGAGGTCGATTGTGGGTTTATCTGGCATTTAGTTGTTTTTCTTTATTTTTTTTGCATTTTTTATTTGAGTTTTTGATGAATTTTGTTTTGGATTGACTGAGCTTTTGATCTATTTGTTGTTTTCCTGTAACTTCGATCGCGATCAATGGTGCGGCATGGTTGATTGAGCGTTTTCGTCAATCATCGGTCATTGCATATTTTTGTTATTTTTTAAGAGCTTCCGGATTTTAGAAAAAAAAAAGTCAGCCATATAAGCGTTATTTTGCCCCTTTTTTTTGTCCGTATATGAAAAAATCTCTAAAACAATATGCTCCGCTTATAATTTGAGCTAGTAACTTATTACATGGATTAATATCTTAATAATTATAAGGCTTATACAATATACATAATGGCAGGAATACAAACTAGATCCCGTTGTAAATCTGTTACATAGACGAACTACAATTTGAAAGAATTAATCTATGATTTAATCGGACTACGCCCAACTATACAATAGCAAATCATGTGTCCCTGCAACATTCATCATCGAAGAACATTATAATGGCAATTCAGAAACTGCTTGTCAATTATATTAACCAAAATCACTAGCAGTAAAACTATTTTGAACCATTCCCTTCCGAAGAAAACTATAGCAGATAAAAGAATCAATCCTTTTTGCAGCAGGATCTTATGCAACACTTCTTACCCTCTGTGTACAAATGGATTGTTCGGTCCTTAATATGCCTGTAAGCAGGACAAGGCCTTGAACTTGACCATGCTGCGTACAACTCTATAGCCTGTGTTGATAAACCATTTTTGCTAAGATCCAGTAATTGCAGCTTCTTGGCCATTCTAATGGCAGTAGAAAGCTCTAGAACAAGTTGGCACTCTCGAGATGAGTTTCTTTGACATGAACTTGCACAGCTGTCGTCAATTCCAGAAGCCGCAGCTTCAACTCTAATATGATCATCTTCACTGTCAGCAATTTCGAGCTGATTTAATTCATCGTCCTCGGGGCATAAACACTGTTGAGTAGGCACAACTTCCTCCAGTGTACGCATCTTGGGAGAGGATTCGGTTATGTTAGTCTTTGGCTGCACAATCTCTGTGATCTCTGTGGTGCAGCCTTTTGTTGTTATGTCATGCTGTGGAGTATTATGTCGATCAGTGTCAGCATTGGCAGCAAGATTGAGATCTTCAAGAGAGTTGTTATCTATTTAAAACATCAATCAAACTATTCGTGAGTAAAGCAGTTTACATATTAAATACATCTGAAAGCAAAAGTTGGATTCAGGTTTTTCACCTGCTAAAGCTTGAAGTATTTGTAGAATTCCAGCAACACCAAGCTGACACTTTTCTAACACCAAAACCTTCAGGCAACACTGAGGGTTCAAAAGCATTGATGATAAAGCGCCTGTGCCCTGTTTTACATAAATTAATTTCAGGCTAGAACAATAGAATATGAATGAGAACACTAACTGGGAATAAATTTTTCTTTTCACCTTTCCCACAATTTATGTAGGGATAAGGGAACTCTTACCCTATGTTTGGTAGAGTAGAAGGGGAGAGAAAAGAAAGTACAAGAGAGAAGTGAAAAGAAAGTATAAGAGAAGAGCATTGATGAGACCCATAAAAATTTTCACATCAAAATTGGAAAGAAAAATGGAGAGAAAAAGTTACACAAAAGCATAAAAGTGCAAAATTACTAAATTAATTTTACAAAAAAACGTTTTATATTGATAATTTAACAATAAATATAGTAATTTTCCACTAAGTCAACTTTCTTTCCTTCCTACACACCCAACAACCAACAAAGATATATATTTTCCTATCTTTCCTTCTAATTTTCTATCTCTCCTATATTTTCTTTCCCTTCTATTTTCTCTCATTTCTACCAAACATAGGGTGTCATAGGAATTCCATTTTTTTTTTCTTAAGCATTAAAGAATAGAGGATATATTGTATTCTAACTTGATCGACATATAATTGTATCAGATCATCCTTGAATTTTTCTTCCTAGAATTTGAAGTCATGCCTTAACACAAATACCATATTCCTTCTCTATGCTGTTTGGTAGAGATACTAATATGTGAAGCCAAAGACAGCCCAACAAAGGTCACAAGATAAAAAGAATGTGAGAGAGAACTAATTCTATCTTGATAGCCGGTGATATCAGACATGCATAATTATCAATGAAGCCTCTTAACAAAGCTATTTCAAACCAGCACTGTAATATATATCAGTTATACAGAATTTTGTGTTATTGATTGTACTATATGCAAGAAAGAAAGAAGGAATATTAAATAAATTTACTAAGATGGATGATTAGGAAGGAAAAAAACAACAAAGCCCTCAAGAAAGGAATATTACAAAAAAGGTAATTGTAATCAAATAAGGAATAAGATAATTCGGTCTAAAAAGACCATGCCAAATATGACGAAGTCACTAGCGAGAATCAATAGCTCAAGTGATCAGATTAGTCACAAAACATGTTTTGACATGATTATTCAAAGCCAGAAAGTCCAATCATATGACCATGGAAGATCAGGCTACATGTTATGACAGTTGAAAATTATGCAATCTCAGACTACCATTTGATAGAGGAAACGTTGAAGAAAAGAAAACCAATCTATAAAGATTGATGATTCGTCAAAATTGACAGGTTCTAGATTATATCAAATGAAGTTGAATGATATCCCATATGGCATAAATTGGACGATATGAGTAACAATATTCAGTAATTGCTACCCTTCAAAAATAAAAAAAAATTTAAAAAAAATCTTCTGTGATTGGTTACAAATATAAATGTATTTAACACTTGAATCTTTCCTCCCGAATATATATATATTTTTTCAGTTACATCAATGAAAAAATACAGCGTAAAATAGCAAACCTGCTGTGTAATGGGATTTCCTGCCAGGTTGAGTTCAAGAATGCAACAAACAATGGACATATCTGCGGTTACTTTGAAAATGTATTCAGATGTAAGTCCACAATATGAAAGATCAAGTTTTACAGACTCCTCAGTTCCACTGAACATAAGCTCTGTAATCATTAAAGCCCCTTCCTGCCAGAAAAGATCATACCAGTCAGTATAGGAGAAAATGCAACATGAACTCTACAGAATATAAACAATAACGTAATTGTGCTTTTGAAATGAAGTAGAATTCACTCACAGTTCCAATACCAGTCTTTCCAAGCATCAATGTTGACAAAGAAGAGGTTTTAGCAAGCTGGCACAGGCTATCAACTACAGGCTTGCTTAGCTTCAAACCATTCAGACTCAATTTTGAAAAACTATTGAAAGAATTAGGAAAAAGAAACATTTGTTCTTCAGTAGGCAGCATATCTACAATATGTGAGAAAACAATAATGAAGTTTAAAAATTGATTCAAACCTTTTCAAGGCAGTAAGCTTGGCCAGTAAATTAACAATGGCATTTCCAGATACAGGGTTGTTATGTCCTGTAAGAGAGAAAGTTGAGCAACCTTTTCATTTAAAAATAAAGAAATCAAAGGACACTGTCATCACCAAAACAATAAGAAAACTTACCAATACATAATTGTTCGAGGACCGATCCAGCATCTAAGGCATCAGCAACCTTTTGAATTGTTCTAGACGTTATGGCACAGCCTTCTATATTTAAGCTACAAAGGGCTACAAACAAAAGCGAAGCTGAAGCGTACGAGAAGAAACAGGCAGATGTCTACAAATATTCGCATTGACCAAAAAGAAAATCCTCCAACATTCCAAAAAGAACCAACACTATTCCAAGTTATTGATAAGGTACTAAAATTTTCTGAAAGCATATTGGAATTATTGGGCAGCAGGATTACTAAGAAAAAGTACCTCGGCAATTTCGCAGTATAGTTGATAGGTAGGATGCACAAGCATCAGTGAGGCGGTTGCTAGCCATATTAAGGACTTCCAATCGAGCAAATAGCAAAGGACATTCACAAACCTGAAATACCATTTTATTCATTATGGAAAATAAAACATTATTACTTTTTCATGATCACTGTGAAATGAAACACAAAATCCAGTTAACAATCTCTCCAAACATCATTGACTTTACCAGATACACATAATTTATACCACAATTCCCAGAAAACACCTCTTTTTTCCCCTTGAGAAGAAGGCCTAGTGAACAAGTTTTAACAGGTTAGCATTCTTCTTTCCCATTTCTCCTGTGGAATCACCAACTCTCCTTTACAGCTGTGGAGATGGATAATTAAAAGCATAGGGAAACTATAACAACTATGCCCCATAATATACATATTAAATATTTCCCTAGCTTAATGTGTTTTTTTAAGAAAATGACTTTTATAAACAATTTTATCCCTGAATGAAAATTAGGGGGTTTTATTTCCAAAAATTTTCAGCCACCTCCCTCCATAAGTTCAAGCTGCCACTGCCGACCCATGAAGCTCACCGCAGGCCGTCCTTTTCCTCTTCTAGTTCAAAGCTTCTCGCCACCAACTTTCATAGTCGCCACCGCCAGCCACCCCAAGTTTCCATCTTTCTCATCTTAATGATGTTTCAAGGTATGTTGTTTGAATTATTTAATAAATTTGGATTCACTTGTGAAGAAAAATAAGAATATGTTTATATCAAATATTTCCCCGTGTAAAATCACTTATTTTTAAAGTATTGAACATGTAGGGATTTATTTCTCATTCCAAAATCTGTGTTATAGACTGTTGATTATAAAAAAAGGCCTTCCAAGCATGACAAGGTGGATGAATAGGAATGGGTTTGAACCATGTTTTACCCTATGTTTGGTAGGAGGGAATTTTCGAAGGATAGAAAGGATAGGAGGGAAAGGAGTGGGTGGAGAGCCAAAATCATTTGTTTGGCAAGAGAGAAAGTGGGAGGGAGAGGAGAGATGGAGGGAAGAAGTCTCCTCCAAATCCTCCAAAATTAATCCTTCCAAAAATAAAAAAATTCTAGAATTTGACAATTTTTTTTAGAAAAAATTACATACATCCTTTAATTAAAATTAAACATATATTATATAGGGAACAGCTACAGTGTTGAAAAAAGTTGGTTTCAATATGTGGATAGTTATAAATTTTAATTTGTCATTATGATAGTGTATATTGTAGTCATTTAGAACTTCCCACAAAGTTTCAAGAAATTGTGAATAATTTACGGTGTCAAAAACAAGGTTCAAACAGCTTGTTGCACGCGAACACTCAAAAACAGGATCGAGTGAAAAATTCGATTGTTTGAACCTTATTTTTGGCACCGTAAATTATTCAAAATTTCTTGAAATTGGTGGGATATTCTAAATGACTACAATATACATTATGATAGTGAAAAATTAGAATTTATAACTATCCACCTGCCGAAATCAACTTTTGTCAACATCATAGTTTTTCCCATATTATATAATAGATAATTTAATAGTTATGCATTTAAATTTTAAATCCATCATTATCTTTTCCCCCTCAATACCAAACAAGATTAAAGAAAATAATTATCCTCTCAGTCCTTTTTAAATTCTCCATCCTTCCAACACTCCTTCCTTCTTGCCAAACTTAGTGTTAGGTACACGTTAAGATGCAAGGCTAGTTCAAACCATATCCGAACTAGGTTCGAACCTAGTTCAAACCAGAAATTCATAAAGAAGTTAGATTTTTGACAAAAAATCATCAACTCAATGCAAAATTATTTTTCTAGTCATTTTTCAGCACAAAACAAATAAAAATAATAATAATAATATTCTTAAAAACTATTTTATAACACACCTATACACTTGAACAACACATTCACTTACCCATTATAATTTTTTTGATCAACTCCTTCAACTTTGTGATAAATTGTCAAAGACGAAGCGAAAAGATGCCATAGATAACATGAAAAGTTGCAATGGGAGAGAGTTGAGGATGAAAGATCTTAAATCAAAATTTGTGATGCCAAAACATAAAAAAAAATTGAGATGAGATAACATGTAAAGATTTTGGTTCTTTATTTTTGTTTAGGAATTATGAAATGAAAGAAATTTCTTAATATGTTATGCTTAGTTAGGGGTAATTGGGCCTTTTACAGTAGCTAGAAGAATAGTTTTGTGAAAAACATCAGGGTCCACCATTTTGGGTCCCTGTGTTTTAGCCTAATTCCACAATGGGCTCTCTATTTTAAAAAAAATACATTTTTGGACTCTGTATCTTGTCAAATGGTTAAAAATGTCCCCCGAACCCAAATTTGGTTAAACTATTTTCAAATCTAACCCTATACTAATTGATGTCCGTCAGAGATCTACACATTTCCCAAGTCAATAAGCAAAAATATTTTGACAAAATTCAAATTCAAATGACCATTTTTAACCATTTGAAAAAAACATAGGGTCAAAAATAGGATCCATTGTTGTATTAAGCTAAAACACAGGGACCCAAAATGATATAATCCCAAAATATTATTTGGGTAATACAATTAGTAATATTGGTGTCACGGAGTATAGTTATTGCAATTTTCCTAAATCATACTTCCATCTCTTATTTTTTCCTTGGTTATCTCAAAAACCTCCTCAATCCGTTTTTACATGCTCAAAATTGAAATTGAAGCCCTTGCCAAATCCTATAAAACAAATTATAAGCATGTAAACTCATGCCTATTCACCAAGTAGGTGGCCATAAATAATTGTACTCCATATCACAAGAGAGCAAACCACAAGTCAAACTGCTACACAAACTCCAAGGGCTCATAATTCCATCATGATTGTCACTACCCAAAAAAATAAATTGACAGAGAAATGCAAAAGTGTAAAATATATATTAGAATTTCCACATTAAATCTTTTTGGGTTTAGTTATAGTAATGTCCACAGCAAATGGATTAGTAAAGGAACGTTGAGGTATCTTGATGGGAGAGAGAAAGAGAGTCTAGCTTCCTAAAAAATTTAAATAACCAAATTTTTACTTTTGACATGTAGCCCTAAAATATCATTACTATGCCTCCATACAGGATAATTTCGAATAAAGGTCAAACTTACTACTTACTTTAGCAAGTGGTTGAATAAAAAGCATCATTAATTCTAGAAGACCATACACAAAGACATAAGACTTTAACAAGCAAAAAATGGTTACATACCTGAAACAGAGCAGTTGGACCAAACAGATTGCAATGCAGATCCAATGTCAACCCACCATACTTTTGGCCTGAGGATGTGAATACTCGTTGAAGCTTTTCCATAGTTACATTTCCTGGGGACCAATGAGTAAATGGATAACATTACCCACATATAGATAACTTCTTATTTCTTAGCTGAGTAGCGTTGGTCATGTTTGAGAGCATTGAAGAAAATGCTAGTGTATCGGTATCCTCAGTTCATAGACACCACAAAACTACAGACGGGCTATCAATGAGATGTAAATACCTAATAAATTGTGAGAAAGGTCCAGCATTGCAAATGTTTTGTGGGTTTGCAAGGCGTTGAGCAGAGGGGTTACTGATAAGTCTTGCAATTCACAGTCGGATACAGTAATTTCATCATCTGAAACCTGTCATACCCAACAAATACATCTATTTTCTGAAATCCATCATGATTCCAAGATTGCCATTTAGCATCATGTAATTGAGTGTCCTATGCAAATGCTTACAGATAAAAAGAAACATAATAATACAAGTTCCGCCTTTTTAATTATAAAAGCTCTTAGTTTTGGGAACACGATTTCTTAGAGGGAGTACAACAGGCAACCTAGCACTACAAAATTTAATATTAGTGAAAGAGCATCAAACAATTTCCACTACCATGTAATTCAACTATTACCTCTAAATCATATAATTTCTTTAACAACTTCATATTGGGTGTTTCTGATACCTCCTTGCAGCCGTCTATGTATTGTTTTATCAAACGCTTCTGAACCCATCCTGCAACAGTCATGTAACGTTATTGATAAATCTAATTGATATAAAAAATAAAAATTACTTAATGGTGTTGCTGGGAAATGTTTGTAAGGTGATAGTGCATTGATGTTACTACTAAACAAGAAAAATCATAGTCTAATAATATCTAATGCCTGAGATCTTATCAACTATTTGGACATGACAAAATGCTAGAAGGTCACGTTTAGATGAAAGGAAAATATCAAAATTGTATGTATGAAATAAAAACTGTCCCCACAAGTACAAATACTCCAACATGATAATTTCAAACTATAGGAAACGACAACGACCAGAATAAAACGTGAAGGAATGTGGTTAAAGCAGTATATGTACCATCTAAGAAAGCTTCAACCAAGACTTTGCCCATTTGATCCTTTATAGTTTCAATTGTTTCTAATGATTCAAGCACTCTATCACCCCATCTTATATGCTGAATTATGGGAAGCAAACCTGGCAAAAGAAAATTTACTTATTAGTATAAAATCAAAGAAAATTATTATTGATGTACACTGCCATATATAGAGTATCAATGCACAAACATGACAAAAAATTATATGTACAGAATCAGCAAATTCCTACATTACTTGAGATGGCCTACTAGGCCAAAGAAAAACTATACTGCCCTTATGAAAAGCATTATATCTTCGCAACAGGGACTAACAACTGATCTGGAGTCAATTCAATTCCAGAAATTAGAATCAGTCTATTTCAGCATCAACACCATTAATGGGAGAAGCTTTCGTGCAAAGTAGCTACTTCATACGTCTCAGTCATCTGTAAATTCTCTAGTGCCAAACATATTTTGACCATAATGAACCATATGTGAAGCACGAATTAGCCAAACATATTTTGACCATAATGAACCATACGTGAAGCACAAATTACAATGGAGAGCTTAAACATTAATAAAATTATATCAAAACAGATGCTTTGTCTGTTCTGTTTCTGTGCAGTGAGAATTATTCAGTTGTGGTAAAAATAATTTCATTCCAACAATGTCACTTTCCATTTGCATGATTATTTAATTGCTGAGAATTCAATGATAAGCGTGGCGGGGAGTGTGAAAACTTTCTAGAAGATTAGTTATATTTTGTAATAAAAGAGCATAGGTGGTTTTGGGGAAGTGTAAAAGGTTTTCAAATATATAGTGTATTTAAATGGTGTAAAAGAGATTAAAAGGATATGTTTTGTATGAATTTGGATTAGGAGCTATTGCTCTTGGGAGAAGGGTAGTGGCTCAAATACCACCATCTATGTGTCGTGTGTGAATTTCCTTGGGCTTACAGTGCTAAAAGGAACCATAAGGACACATCATCTTAGTGTGATTGGCTATCCCTAAGGGAATATTCTAATAAATTATTAGCATGGGAGTTTTTTGTTTCTGTTCAAGGGTAGGGGAAGGATACAGCTGGAATGTTGAATGTTGAGCTAAGAAAGGCAGGTTGTAATTTGAGCTTTGTTCCGTGTAGGACAGACCAAGCTCTCAAATTTCATGGGATATCAATACAAGTTTTCTGTGTTCTTAATTCTTACTGTGTTTTGCTATTTTCCTGTGCAAAATCCTATCATTCAACTTGGAGCAATTACAGTCAATATGAAGCATGTTAAATTCAGAATCCAGAGCCTGCCTTCTGATTGTTTTTCCACTGGGAGTTGCAAGTAGTATAAGCATGCCAATTCAACCTTCAAAGACTCAATACTCAATTTATCCGTTGCCACAAATACTCCAGCTTCAACATGTATCAGCTCTGTGTCAACCTTGACAGTAATGCATTGCTGAAATTAGTACAAGCAACCAAAAATTAGTAAAACTTAACAACTCAAACAATGACAAAATTACAGCAACAAAAACTTGAGTTCTCTAAACAACATGATAGAGCCATATTCAGGACTGCATTAACATATCATCACAAGGCACAAGAGAATCACTCACATCATGTTCTTTAGAGCTTGAAGATCTATGACCTTCGCCATTTTGAGTGGAAACAAAATGACCTGTATTTTTGTATGAACTGGAGCTTTCTTCAATGTTAACAGGAGTGTTGGACATGTTTGTGTGTTTGGAAACAACTCCCGACACAGCCTACAAAACCCAAAGAGTTAGGCTTTTATATACCATTACAACACTCCAATAATGTTCTCTAAGAATAGTGCATAGGCTACTTTACCTGAATCATACAACCAGGATTGACTGTATCACTTTTACTTTTAACTGCAACCAATAAGAAAAAAAAAATCAGTATTCTGTTTCAAATTAATCATTGTTGGAGTCTTGAATCAGCTATGACTAAAACCTACATTCATCAGATGTAGCAACATCCTCTACTTGGTAACCTAGAGTCCTGGCATTAGAGCGCTCCACTTCAACAAATGTTTCATCCTCGTCATCAGAAAGCACTACACGAACACGTTTACGGCCAACTGTCTCCTGATTACTGATTGATCTAGAGGAACCTCTTGGTGAAATTTTGATGAAATTTGAAGATGTATTTTGTTTTCCAATATAAGTTGGCTTGGTTTTGGGTGAACTCCTGGTGGGCTGAATAAGTGAAATCAAAGGTGCATCATCGCTCATCTCTTCTACACCAGCCAAGGTGTCAGGTGAGTCACATGTATTCGATCTGTCACTTGAGATATGAGTGCTCCCTTCAGTGTCAGTTTCTGAGCAGTAATTCTCCACCATATCCTGTTTTCCAAGCTCTTTATCCTCCAATTCTTTTAACTTGTTAATTTGAAGCTGATACTTCCTGTAAGGCAGGAGTTTATTTAATCAGTGAAAAAACTTACGCAAGGCATTACTCTATGCAAAAGCCAAATAAATGCCCCTTACTTTGCTTCTGGAGAGAGCAAAGATTGACCCCCTTCCAGGGAAATCTTAATTAATAGAGTTAACAATATTTCTGCACTACATAAGATCCTGATTTCAACACTCACAAAAATTGAAGCAAGAGTTGATACTAGTGAGAAGGTTACATAAACTGCATTTACCTGGCCTCATCGAGATTATTAAACCTTATCAGGTGGCTATAATTCATATTCTCCAGAGCTTTAAGTTGAATAGAATCAAGTTTAGCTTCAATGGCAATCCTGGGACACAAAATTATATGAGTGTAGATTAATATAAATCAAGGATATCTCTTTTCTTGTCCTAGAACAATTAATGAAACAATAATAATGTAAAATGAAACCAGCAACAAGCAAAAGCCACGATAGTAAAATATAGATAAAGAACAGAAATATGAAAATCCTCATGCTGAAAAAACTAGTCTCTGTATAAACTAATTTAAAACATCACTCAGAATATTCAAGGCACAGCTAAACCATCTGGAACACATTTCAGAATCTTTTAAATATTAAGAGTCTGCATTTACAATTTGATTATGCATTGCCTTTAATAATATAATAATGTTATCATTTGTAACCTCCAAACTCCAAAGGACAAACAAAGAAACAGAATCAAAACTATAAGAAATTCCCACTAGAAGAATCAGACCTATAGCATTCTTCATATGCTTTCAATGCATCTTTCCATTTACCAGCACTATCCAAAACATTGCCAATACTAAGTAGTGCCATTGCCTGCCCCTGAAATGCCACCAATCCAGAGTAAAAATTCATGAAAGAACACAAGTAAATAAATGAACTACAAATCCCACGCTTAATTAGTAGTAAGAATACCTAAACTAGTAAGAATACATCAAAGATTATAATTAGAAAATATTTATTTGCCTATTTTTCAACAATTTCCTTGTGAAATTGTAGAAATATTAGAATAGAAAGCTTTGTTAGGATACCGAAATTAATGATAGGAATATTGTATTTTTATTTCTTTCCTTGTATAAATATTTTATTATTTATTGTCCTAGTTTTTATGATATTCTGTTCACAACAGAATTTGAGGATCGAGTCTTTTCTTTCCTTCTATATATATTCACAACTTGTAAACTGTTTCAATATCAAGTAATAAAATCATTCAGAAATTTCTACATGGTATCAGAGCTTGCATCTGAACCCTAGTCTCTTCTCTGCCATTTTCTTCATCAATCCCACTTGATTTCAATGGCCTCTCCTACTGACTCCACTCTAGTCGAATCAGTGTCCTCAAAAAATCAATCCAAATCAGATCCCAGTGCCATCACTACTCCAAATCCTTCCCATGTCCTTGATAGTTCTCCTCTCCCGATTACTTGTCACAAACTCAGCGGGAAAAACTACCTTCAATGGTCTCAATCTGTCATCATGTATATCTCTGGCTGAGGGAAGGATGAATATCTTACTGGTGCAATCGTGGAACCCAAGAAAACAGATCCTACTTATCAACAATGGAAAACCGAGATCAACATGGTAATGTCTTGGTTAAGCAACCCCATGCTTCCTGAGATTGGAGAGAATTTTCTTCTCTATCGGACTGCTCAAACTCTTTGGGAGACAGCCCGTGACACCTACTTCTGAACTTTTTGAAACAGAAACTAAACTGTTTGAACTTAAACAGGGAGACTCTAATGTGATAGTATTATAATACTATCACACGTTTTTTACAACAACTTGATATGTTTGAAGTGTATTCTTGGAAGTGCCATAATGATGCTGCTTTATACAAAGAGATTGTCGAGAAAAAGATAACTTTTAGATTTGTATTAGGGCTGAATGAGGACCTCGATCAGGTTAGAGGGAGAATTATGAGTCTCAAACCATGCCCTTCCATCCGTGAAGCTTTTTATGAAGTCAGAACGGAGGAAAGTCACTTAAAGTTGATGTTGAACTCGACAGTGCACTCTAATGGATCTGCAATGCTCACTCATTCCTCCTCTCAAGATGATAGAACTTGGAAGGGCAGACCTTGGTGTGACCACTGCAAACGACATGGCCATGTTCGTGACACTTGCTGGAAGATTCATGGCAAGCCAGCAGATTGGAAACCTCAATCCTGACCAGATCAAGGGCGTGCTAATGTGGCTACCACTGCTGAAGGCGCATCTAGTGAGGTCAGTTCTATCTTCAAGGATCAACTTGATGCACTACAGAAGCTTCTTGGGCAGATGACTCAACAAAAGCAATCTACTTTACCTTTAGCCGAAGCTAATGTCAGCCTGATGAGTCCACAAGGTACAACCTCTCATGCATTTGCTGCTCACTCCAACTCAGGTCCTTGGATAGTTGATTCTGGGGCATCTGATCACATGACAGGTGATTTACAAGTCTTCACCACCTTCAAACCGTGTACTCAATCTCATACAGTCAGAATTGCTAATGGATCTCTTTCAAAAGTTTTAGGGACCAGATCTGTAAAATTATCAAATGACCTTCTTTCATCTGTTCTCTTTGTCCCTAAATTACATTGCAATCTTCTATCCATTAGCAAACTCACTAGAGATCTTAAATGTGTGACTAAATTTTACCCTACCATTTGTGAATTTCAGGTTGGGAGCTCGGGGAAGGTGATTGGCAGTACTGAATTGCATGATGGTCTCTACCTTCTCAAGGACAATTCTACAAATAAACAAGTTTGCAAGTTCAGTTGTGTTTCTAATTCTGTTTTCAAGTCTATTTTTAATTTTGTTTCTATTCCTAGTGAAAGTCTTGTTATGTTATGACATTTACGCCTTGGACATTTAAACTTTGGTTATCTTCAAAAACTATTTCCTCATTTATTTATCAATAAAAGGTCAAATTTGTTTCATTGTGAAGTGTGCCAACTTGCAAAACATAATCGAAATATTTTTTCAAGCACTTCATATAAACCTTCACAACCTTTTACAATGATACACAGTGACATTTGGGGACCCTCACGGGTTAAAAGTATTAATGGCTCTAGATGGTTTGTATACTTCATTGATGATCACACTCGAACAACATGGACTTTTCTCATGTATGAAAAATCAGAAACTGCATCTATTTTTAAAATATTCCATTCCATAATTCAAAATCAATTCAATCAAAAAATTAAAGTTTGGAAAATTGACAATGGGAAGGAATATTTTAACTCCATCCTTGGCCTATACTTGTTGGATTAAGGAATCATTCATATTAGCTCATGTGTTGATACTCCACAACAAAATGGAGTAGCCGAGAGGAAAAATAGACATCTTCTTGATGTTTCACGAGCTATTATGTTTTCAAAAAATGCCCCAAAATTTTTTTGGAGGGAAGCATTACTTACTGCTACCTACCTAATTAATCGTATGCCCAACTGTGTTACAATTTAATACCCCAAAAAATGTGTTGTTGTCCTTATATCCTCATATCTCAGCCTTCTCCTCAAAGGTACCACTCAAAGTCTCTGGTTGCACTGCTTTTGTCCATATCTACGATCATGCAAGATCAAAACTTGATCCCAAGTCTCTCAAATGTATCTTTATTGGGTATTCCAATACTCAGAAGGAATACAAGTGTTACTCTCCAGTTACCAAAAGAGTCTACAACACTGTGGATGTCACATTTTTTTAACATCAATCTTTCTTTCCAAGGGTTGATATTCAGGGGGAGAATTCAAGGGAATATCAGCTCTGGGAAACTCTTCAAGATAATCAAACTGTTTTTTCACAGCCTAATATCATGACACATGAGCATCCTACTGTTCCCAAATCAACTGATCTCTTTCCCTCTTCAAAGCTAAATCCACCTGTGCACAACCAACAAAGTCGCGTTCCAAATAGTGTTGTCAACCCGTCTACCTCTCCTTTCACAAACAATCCTTCAGTCAATAGTCCATCAATCAATCCTCCTTCAGAAAATACCAACAATCTTCCAAATTCATCACCCCTTCAAAATTGAGCACAACTTGACGTAGGAAACAAAGAACTTCGTGTTTATACAAGGAGAAAAGTTGGGAATATAGTGGTCAACATGCAAGACAAGGACCGTTCAGACACACATCTAAGCTCTCTTGACCTTGAAAACACTGAAGGTATGGATTCCATAACTCATGAGTTAGTTTCTCCTATTGATAACGATCTTGATTTACCTATTGCTCATCAGAAAGGTGTTACATCTCGCACTCGTCATCCTATTGAAAAATACGTTGCTTATGGGAAACTAACTCCTATGTACCGAGTTTTTTGTCTCTTCTCTTGATCATGTTCAGATTCCTACAACCATCTATGAGGCCTTGAAAGATCCAAAATAGAAAATTACAGTCGATGAAGAGATTAAAGCACTTGAGAAAAATGGTACATGGGTTCCCACTGAGTTGCCTCACGAAAAGCAAGCAGTTGGGTGCAAGTGGATTTTTACAGTTAAATATAACTCAAATGGGAGCATCAACAAATTCAAGACTCGATTGGTTGCCAAGGGGTTCACTCAATCATACGGTGTTGACTATCACGAGACTTTTGTTCTTGTTGCTAAACTTAACACAGTAAGAGTTTTGTTATCACTTGCTGTGAATTGTGACTGGTCTTTATATCAGTTGGATGTTAAAAATACTTTTCTAAACGGAGAATTGGAAGATGTCTATATGGAGGTTCTACCAGGACTAGAAAAACACTCCAAAGGTCGGGTAGTGTGCAAACTTCTCAAATCCCCTTATGGCTTAAAGCAGTCACCTCGAGTATGGTTCGATAAATTGGCAAAGTCAGTTGTAAAGATTGGATACACTCAATGCCAAGTTGATCATACCTTGTTTGTAAAGTTTTCTCCAACAAGGAAGCTGGCAATTCTCATTGTTTACATAGATGACGTTATCCTAACTAAAGATGACTCAGGTGAAAGTTTGAATCTCAAAAGACTTCTTGCCTCCGAATTTGAGATAAAAGATCTAGGACTACTCAAATACTTTCTTGGATGGAGGTAGTCCGATCTAGAGATGAAATTATTATATCTCAAAGAAAGTATATTCTAGATCTTTAGAAACTAGAATAATTGGGAGCAAACCTGCAGACACTCCAATGGATCCAAACTTGAGAACCAACCGAAGTGGGGAATCAATTCCAGTAGAGAGGGGGAGTTATCAAAGATTAGTAGGAAAACTAATCTACCTCTCTCATACTAGGCCTGATATCGCTTTCTCTGTCAGTGTAGTCAGTCAACATATGCATAGTCTTTGTTAGGAGCACTTGGAAGCCGTTTATCTAATTCTAAGGCATCTAAAGATGACTCCAGGTCTTGGTTTGCACTTCAAAAGGCACAACAATCGAGACTTAGAGATTTACACAGAGTTCAGTTGGGTTGGAGAACTAACTGACAGACGGTCAACCAGTGGCTACTACACCTATGTTTGGGGTAATCTTGTTACCTGGCGGAGCAAAAAATAGTCTGTTGTTTCAAGAAGTAGTGCAGAGTCAAAATATCGTGCATTGGCCCTAGGTATATGTGAAGGGATGTGGATTAAAAGATTGATGAATGAGTTAAGAATTAACTCTTCTGAGGGGTTTAAAAGGTACAACGATAGTCAAGTTGCTATTAGCATCACTAAAAATCCAATTCACCATGACAGAACAAAACATGTTGAAATAGACAGGCACTTCAACTCTGAAAAGGTGAATTCGAAGATTGTACAACTCAACTATATTCCTACAAAGAATCAAATTGTAGACATCCTAACAATGGCTCTACCAAGAACAAGCTTTGAAGAATTTAATTCCAAGTTGGGTTTATATAATACATACAACTCAGCTTGAGGGAGAATGTAGAAATATTAGAATAGAAAGTTTTGTTAGGATACTAAAATTAATGATAGGAATATTGTATTTTTATTTCTTTCTTTGTATAGATATTTTATTATTTATTGTCCTAGTTTTTAGGATATTCTGTTCACAACAGAATTTGAGGATCGAGTCTTTTCTTTCCTTCTGTATATATTCACAGCTTGTAAACCATTTCAATATCAAGTAATAAAATCATTCAAAAATTTCTACCGAGGATTGACATCAGAGGATCACTGCACAACATCTTACCTCTAGGTTGCGAATTGACTTGTATGTTTCCCAACTCTTTGTGTACCATTTACTAGCTTTGCTAAATTCCCTGAGATTCTCATATGCTTCTCCGATAAACAAAAATGAATCACTCAATTTTTCTTTGTCACCAAGTTCTTTGGATATCTTCTTCTTTTTCTTTCCAAATTCAAGAAGCTGCCGATAAAATTTCAACAGAAGAAATAAGAAACATCAAATTCCATTAAAACAAGAATTATCTGCAGGTCAAATTCATCTCTAGTGACTACAATATCAATTCAGACCAATTAGATGCAGAGGAGTAGTCTTTTTTCCCCATAACACTATTAAGAAATCAATAAAAATGCATAACAGGCTTCAATGACTTCTATAAATCGCAATATAATATAAACTATATAAAAAAATTGATATTGATAGTTCTATTCCATATCTTAATGTGACAAGTGTAATAAACACTATAATATCCATAATATTATACTAAAATTTAAGACTGGTGACACAATGATGAATAAGACTTCCAAGTTTTTAGAGCTTCCTTGGCCTCCAACATACTAAGAAACCAATGTACAAAGTAGCTTAAAGATCCATATCAAAAAACTTATAGTTAGGAAATAGCAGCTCCTCTAGAGTCTAAATTCCTTCCATATAAGTAAAAAATAACAAACATTCCAGCCCTTAAAAAAGGGCACAAAGTAAATACTGCGAACACAGTCTGGTGTTCATGGTCAACCGTTGATGATGCTTCTTCATGGTTAACATGGTTGTAAGATGGTGAAAATATACACATCAAGAATAATAATTATCTATGTTGACAACCATATGCAGTCCCACTTAGTCAATAGGACAGAGGTTCAAAAGCATTAGATGACATACAAAGTACATGTGGAATATTATATAGTTGAACACTACACCTTAAAAGCATATTACTCCCACCCTCAGAACATGAATCAATGTGATAGAGAAAGGAGACCAGGAAAACTTTGACATTGTAAGAAAATTGTTTTATGTGAACAACAATAAAGTGATTAGGAAACCAAAATGCAGCAAAGATTGCTAGGTATAAACTGTACCTTTGACCATAAATTTATTAATCTTGCTTTATCAATTAGACAATTGAGAGAAGTGTTTTGTTGCAGCAGGCAACTTCTTTCTCGAGATGTTCCTCTTGCAGTGGTTACACCTCTAATAAGCTTCTTGAGATTCTGCTCTTCTTTCTTTAATTCATCATTTATTTTCTTAGCTTCTTTGGCAGATTCAATATTTTGATCAATTTCATCTACTAAAGAATCCTCATCTTCCATTGTTTTGGCCAGATCACGTGCTCTTTTGTAGCACTCAAGTGCCTCATCATACTTCTGGTTTCTGTAATGCAATAAACCAAGATTGATATATCCCTTTGCCTCTCCCTGACAATGCTCAATTTTCTTACAGATCACAATGTCCTTCTCAATGTGAAACTTTGCTTTATCCCACACCCTCAGCTCCATATAAACAAACCCAAGGTTATGATGGAGCCGGCTACGCCCAGCATCGTTTTCTATCACCTCTTCTTCATCACATATCTGTAATCCTTCACTCAGGATCTTTCTAGCCTCTTCAAAATTGTCGAGCTCCATTTCAAGCATTCCCATATTGTTATGTGCATCAATATATTCCACAAGGAAAGAACAAGAATGAGAAGGTGGGTTCTCCTTCAGAACCCGTGCAAGCTCCATAGCAGACTTAAAATACTTTTTGGCACTCAGCACCACTTGGTGGTCATCTTTAGAATTTAAAAGCATCTCATAATAGGTACGACCTAACTGAGTGTTGGCCCTTTGCTGCTCAACAAGGTCGTACGCATCCTTGGCAAGCTCTAAATGTTTTTTCTGTCAAAATAAATAAGCAAACTAATGCTATTACAACAATCTGAAGGAGTGTCGCGAGGGACGAGAACTATACGCATATTTGTAATGTGTGTATTCAAGGAGGCATATAGATATATAAAGCAATATTTCCACTGCGAAAATCAAAGTGGCACGTAACCTATGATGAAATTAGGTGATTCATGCACCATTTGGATGCAAAATCAGAAAAGTATACAAAAAAGACAGCAATAATATACATGAATGTAAGAATTACACATAAAAATATTTCAACTTCAATTGGAGCTCTATTTCGAAAATACCCATTTGCTTCAACTAAATGAAGATTGTAGGAAAACACAAAATTAGTAGAATCAGAAATAAGAAAATCCAGTTACCTGAAAGGAAAGAGCATCTTTGAACTGCTTGAGAAGAAGATAGACCTCACCGAGAGACTGGCAAGAAGCGAAGCAATGCCTCTGAGTCAGGAACTTTAAAGAGATATCGTAATCGAGACGAAGCCATCTGAGAGCCTCCACATACTCTCCTCGATCCTTCAAGATATGGCCGATGACATTAGCCCACTTGGCCTCCTCCTGGTGGTTTCCTTCCGCCTTGGCGCTCTGGTACGACCGCTTCGCCGCGCTCAGCTTCGATTCGTCGCGAGCCATTTTCGAGTAAGGAGGCATCAAACAATTTCAAAGCAAAAGTTTTCGAGTTTGAAGTAATTGTATGGATAATGGATTTTAGAGTTTTTAAGCTTTTCTTCAGCTGCTCTTTGTTTAATTAGAATTTTGGTTGGGGAGGGGTTGGGTTGGGTTGGGGGGATGGTGAGGGTTGAGTGATTTTCCCGCCAAACATTTTTCTGGCGGTGACAAAAAAGCAAACAAAATAATATTTGAGCAAATTACATCTTATTTTATGGCTTTTTAAAAATAATTCTTAATTTTATTGGTTTATTTACTTTTTTTTTTTTTTTTTTTGGGACAAAAACTTGTTTATGATATACTTTTATTCTTAATCGAGTTTTGTTAATGGTGACAAAACTAAGTTGATTTTCTTGTACTCAACATCATGTTATTAAGTCAAATATTAAAACTAACTTTATAAGACACGTGGCAACTTCCAATTTGTTCAAAATATTTAAAAATTCAAGAAAAATATAAAAATAATTATTTTAATCCCTAAAAGTTTAATTATTAAATATTTTTAAAATAATTAAAAATTCCAAAAAAAATAAAATATTTTAAATTCAAAAAAATTAACACAAAAATTTTTAAAACTAAAAAAATATTAATTTAATGAAAAATCTAAATAAAATCATAAAAAATTAATTTTGTTCTTGATTGAACTATACATACAATATAATTTCATGTGTGATTAAAAATGAAAATTTTATTTTTTTTATTTTTTTTTAGTTTTTAAAATACATGTGTTTAATTTTTTATGAATTTAAAATGTGTTATTTATATTTTTTGGGAATTTATTTTTTTCATAAACTTTTAATTCATTTTTAAATACTTAAAAAAAAATGATAAATTGGAGGTTGCCACATGTCCATAGGGTTAGTTTTAATAGTTGACTTAACGGCAGGAAGTTAAGTGCAAGAAAATCCAATACTTAAGTAGTTTATCCGTTAAAAATTTTATATGAGTATTTAACTGACAGAGTTGTAACTACTTTAGTAGTTTTACCATCAAACTTTTTACATAGGTATTTAAATGCAAGAATTGTAACTACTTGGGTAGCTTTGCCGCCATTATATTAATGTTATATTATCCAACTATTTTTATATTAAATTTTACTGTGAGTGTTTTGCAACAAAAAAAA
This sequence comes from Humulus lupulus, assembly GCF_963169125.1. Classification (NCBI taxonomy): domain Eukaryota; kingdom Viridiplantae; phylum Streptophyta; class Magnoliopsida; order Rosales; family Cannabaceae; genus Humulus; species Humulus lupulus. The sequence continues at coordinate 205,020,652 of NC_084793.1, forward strand.
ATTAATATGTATTGTTTTTATTATTTATTGTATCATTTTTTTTCCTTTTTTTAGACTTTTATTCTACGTTTCTTTTCCAAGAATAGGTAAGGTAACCAGACACATGATTGATTATCTTTCACGTTTCCACTTTGATTCTTTTTTCTAGATCGAGTTAAATAATATGCTATCATGAGAGGTATCCAGTTATCCTAGGGTCAACATGTTACAATAAGAAGGGTAACCAATTACTTAAAAAATCTAAAATTATACATATAGCATAACGTGATGGTAATCGGTTACTTATCTCAAATCTAAAGAAATAAAATACATCAAATTTGAAGAAAAAAAACTTGATATGATCTTAAAATAATCGTTAAAACTAAAAAAAAACATTGAAGAAAAATAAGAACACTTCATCAAAAAATGAAAGAAGAATAAGCTATACTTTTAGTAACATAGGTAACTGATTACCTCAAAAAACCTATAAATGTACACATGTATCAGAACGTGAAGGTAACCAATATCTATCACAGATCTTAAGAAAAAGACAAGTCTAAAAAAAGTAAATGGGCAAACTAGATCTGGTCTGCAACACAAGAGGAGAATAAACTATATTTGCAATAATATGAGTAATTACTTACCTAAAAAACTTTAAAATTTAGGCATGTTAGTGGTTACTTTCTAGATCTAAAAAAAGTTTAGATCTAGGGAAAAAACAGATCTGAAGATTGCAGCAATAAAAGAAAAAGAAGGACAAGGAGTTGTGGATGAACATTGTCGACAAAAGAAGAAGATAAAGTAGAAAGATGGAGGGGCTATGGACGACTGATTTCAGCAAAATAAGGAGTTGTGGATGAATGTTGTTGGAATCGCAGGTCAAAACTTTAGAAGGTTGCTGGATTTTGGTTGCTCTTCATCTGAACTTCATGGTTAATGGGAGGGATTGTTGAGTGGTTTTTGTGGGAGGGATTGTTGGGGATTTATGGCTTACACTATCTAGTCCAACAATGAATAATGGGAATTAATTCAATATTTCAAACCCTAGAGACTAATCAAGAACCATATTCAAAGTATGAATGCAAATCTTGATAATTAAATAAATATATTTAAATTATGAATGCAAATCTTGATAATTAAAAAATAAGTAATTAAATAATTATAACATGAATCTAGAAACATTTAAGGGATTTGATGAAAGAATAACACAAATTAAATCAAGAGAAATAATAGACATTTGTGGAGAGAAAACCAAGTTACATAAAATCATAAAGAGTATGATTTTATGTGAACCAATGGTGATGACAAAAGGCTTGACACAAATTGAATTTGTTATCAAAAAATCTCTATTCCTAGCCTCTCCTTAGAAATTGCTTGAAGCTACTACAAGGTATAATGAGATTGAGATTTACAAGTCTTGATCTTCATACAAGTCAAGCTTTCTTGATGAAGATCTTGGAGAAAACTAATAACCTTATGAGTTAGAGAGAGAGAGAGAGAGAGAGAAAGAAAGTGATGAGTGATCAATTCACCAAAAACTCAAATAAACTCCTTAAATAGTATAGGAACCCTCGTTAGTCTCAACCAATAAGATTAGAGCATTTTAAAATAAGTTTTGGTAGGGCTGTGTAAAATTTTTTACAACCCGCCCAACCCGAATAATCCGCCCAAACCAACCCGAAAAAACCGCCAAAAAACGCAACCCGAATAAACCGACCAAAATTTAAACCGCCCAATTGTTACATTGGGCGGGTTGAAAATATAAGCCAACCCGCCCAATATAACCCAACCCGCCCAATTAAGCATTTATTATCAATTTGTTATTTTTAATATATTCAAATAAATATATAAATTAATTAAGTTTTGTTTTAATTTTTTTTACTATAATTTAAAATATTGTTTTAAGCTTAAAAAGACAAACTTCACACTATTAGTACTAGTATTTAAAAGAAAAAAATTACAAAAATGTAAAAAAAAAAATACCACTTTTGTTTGGGCAGGTTGACCCGACCAACCCGCCCAACCCGACCAACCCGCCTAAATTATTGGACGGGTTAAAAAAAAAATATTCTTAATTGGGCAAGTTACGAGTCACTTTTGCTAACCCGATTATGACATTGGACGGGTAAAAATGCCTTGTAACCTGACCAACCCGCTCAATGCTCAGCCCTAAGTTTTGGAGCCAAAAACATGTAATTATACGGTCCTGTACGAAACCCTAGGCGATGTGTCGCTTGTCTGGGGATTTCACTCCTGAGCGATGAGTCGCCTCCTACAAGCAACGCAACACTGGTACCATTGACTTAGCACCCCCCCCCCCCAAAAAAAAAAAAAATTGCCCCAAAACGTCTCCAAATGCCTCTAAACTTTTTGGGTACGCTTATACACTCCAAAGAAATATTTTGGACCCAAAAAGATAATTTATAGATGCATATACCAAAAGTCAACTCGCTCATGTTGACTTTAGTGAAAATCGTTGTGGTTTTTGCATGATCTATTATATCTGTACGCAAGTATACGTAGTCGTGTCAAGTAGTAAATTCCGGAAGAACGGATATCGTCCCACAGAGACTATCTTCCAAGTACCACTAATTGATTTTCAAATTCTATTTGGTGAATTAAAATTTAAGTGAACAATTAAAAATAAAAGAAATACTATAAACTATGAACCAAAATTAAAGAACTGGAAACAAAACAATGAATCAACTACTTAAAAATCAATAATAAAAAGTCTAGGAATTAATTTCATCAACTATTCATTCTATTAATTTTAATAATCAACTCTAAATTTCTTCTTTCTATTCTAATAGCAGGTTAATATAATCGATTCCTATTCTTTTTCAAGATATAAGATCTCAATCTATATGTAGGTTTTCTACATTTCTGTGATAAACTTGAACATATAGAAGGCATTAAACATGGAAACCTAATTACTACACAAGTCATATTCGTCCAATATGCACCCTATGTCTATACAATGATAGCATATTCAATTCTCATCTTTCGAATTTTGAATCAAAACCATTAAATAAAGTAAATAGTGATCAAGTATTTACTAGCATTAAACAAATGTCATATAGATTAGAATGAAGAAGCATCAATGGAATATCATAATAAAATTAAATAGAAATCCTAGTGACTACATTAATCCCTAGATGAAATAAATTAGTTCATAAATAACATGATGAAATTAAACTTCAAATAATTGATCATAAAAATCAACCTAATGAATTTAGATGGAAAAGAAAACTAATTACAGCAGCCTCTTCTAATCTAGGGTTTATAAAACTAAGACTCCACTCAAAATCGCAGAATAATGTTCCTTAAATAGCCTTCCGAGGTTCCCAAGTGAAAAGATTGTTTTGCCCTTCAAAAAGTGGCAAAGAATCTGAAAAACGAGTTGATAGCGCTAGCTTTTGGGCGCTATAGCGCTATTAACAGTGCCAAAATGCCTCAAAATTTGGTGCACTAGCGTTGTAGCGCTAGTATTGTAGCGTTGTAGCGCTACTCTTCAGTTCTTGATATCGTTGTAGCGCTCGTTTTGTAGCGCTATTGACAGATTCAGCACTTCAAATTTTCCCTTTTCTAGCGTTGTAGTGCTACTTTGTTAGCGCTATAGCGCTACTTACAGAATTATTTCTCGAACATCTTGCTCCCAAAAGACACGATTTTCTCCAAAATAACTCCATTTTCTTCTACTTTCACTTCATTCCACTCTTTTCACCAACTTAGCATGGAAAACTTGAAACATGAACAAACGAGCATAATTCTGCAAATAAAATAACCCTAAACTAATTAAAACCAACCTAAAATCTAGACCATAAACGATCCTAAAACTCGTTTATCAAACTCCCCCAAACTAAATCTTTACTCGCCCTCGAGTAAATAATCTAACTAGACTCAAACCTAACAAACCAAGTTGACATAACTAACCAATTCAAACACTCAAGACTGTTATGCGTATATAATTCTCCGGAAAAACAATCATGCTATTTAAAACATTTATCTAGATTCTCAGTCTCAATTACTTCACCCTTTCACTGCAATTTATCAACACCAAAGCCCATTTACTCATAACTCACAAATAAAATAATTGAACCACTTTATACACATCAAATTCTCACCAACTAACCACAAACTCAAATAGTCCATATGCCTGCATTACTTACTATTCTCCATTAATATAAACAAATGCACAAATAAGAATCAATAGGACTTTATAAGGGTTGTAATAGAAGGCTTAGGTATAGGTAGATAAAGAGACAATTTTTAGGCTTAATCATACCACAAGCATTCCAACTAAACAAACTTTCCCAAAAATTTCACACCACTTGTAACGACCCGAATTTGCTAATCAGGCTTAGGGCCTTGATTAGTGTGTCTGGAGGGCAATAAATGATTTAATATGCTTATATATGGATTTATGTGAATATATGATTATGATGCATGTTTAGTCGAGTTAAATGTGCATGTGGACCCTGTCTGGATATTAGGGGTATAAATGTGATAAATGTTATATATATGAGATATGTTTGTGCAGCACGGTCCGAGACAATCCTGGTGAGCGGATAGTCAGAAAGTCACAACAGGGTTGAGATTCGGACTAGGGGCGAGTCGAGGGGTAATTTGGGTACTAGGTGTGTTGTGGGGTTATTGGGACATGAAAATAAATATTTGGAGATATATTTGAGGATAGAATGTCGAGGCGGGAATATTGGGGAAATTTACCATTTTGCCCTCGGGGACGTTTTGGTACCCCGAGCCTTGAGGTAACCACATAGACTTAAGCTGAATAAAACAAAAAGGGAGAATTAATTAGAAGCTTTGGGGAACCGACTTATACTTCTGTTTTCAGCTAAGGATAGCTCCTCACCATTCTTATCTCTCTCTTTCACTCTCTAAGAAACAACTCAAGGGAATTTGGTGTAAGCTAGCTTAAGCAAGGCTTTGGGCTGAGGAAACTTAGGAGCTTGAAGCTTGGGGATTGAGGATCAACTTCAAGGATTGAGTTCAGCAAGGGGTAAGTTTTAATTATAGGATTATGTTTAAATTTGCTGCTGGTTTGTAAGAGTTGCATGTTGGTTGAGTTTGATCTGTTTTAAGTGTTTTAGTTGAGCTTTGGAGTAGGATTCAATGGGGTTTTGGTGCTATTATTGAGCTGAAATGATTGTGTTAATTATCTGGGCTTGTTAGATAAGTTTTAAGTGTGTTAGCCTGAGGAAAATGCAAGAAAAGTGATGGAAATTCTGGGTTTGGTGGTGAGGGCCGCGGCTCTAGGAGGGGCGCGACGCGGCCCGTGCGCGCGCGACCATGGGAGGCCGAGAGGATTCATGCGCTCTGCGGCGCTTGGTGGGCACGCCACGGCCTGTGTGGGTGTCAGTGAGATGCTAGCCTCTATTTTGAGGCTAGCCGCGACGCTTGAGGGTAGAGTCGCGACCCTTAGTGCCAGCTTGTGTTTTTAAGGGTGTTTAGGCTTGGGAACTCAATGGTTAAGGCTCGGGATGGATTTATCACCCGGATTGATAGAATTCAAGGTCCCAGAGGTTAGAGTTATGGCTCGAAGTTATTTAATGGATTAGAACTTGATGGATGGATATGGTTATTGTGTTGTGACTAGGGTTTCGGCGAGGCTCGAGCTAGAGGACTGTGCTCGGGACATCGGTGCTCGGAGAGCTCGGGACTAAGGTAAGAAAACCCTTGTTCCCATAGAGCTTGTATGCAGGGCTGAGCCCAATGTGCTTGAATAGAACTGGTATGCAGGGGGGAGCCCAATATGTTTGAATTGCAGGGCGTGACCCTTAGACTGTATCTATTAGTATTCTGTACTTGTTTATTATGCTATGAGTGCTATTATGTGAATGATCGGCAAGAGCCGGGAACGGTGTAGGCCGAGATCGGCAGGGGGGCCAGGAATGGCGTTAGGCACGTTGAGTGCAAGGCTGAGTACGGCAAGGGGCCGGGAGCGGCGTTGAGCACGTGGAATGCGAGTTGCCAGGGCGAGTCCCTAAAAGGATACCTAGGATATCCTCACGGTGTGGAGCGCGAGCCCAGGGCTTGGTAAACGCCTGGGACGGCTAGGCCGTATGTGTTTAGCCCATTGGTGGCCTGCTTATATGCTTGATATATGTGTTGCATATGTTATATGTTTGTGGGTTTTCTTGCTGGGCTTCGACTCACAGATGCTCTGTGGTGCAGGTAAGGGTAAGGATAAAGCCAACCAACCACGTGTGTAGCAGGCATGAAGCGGTGTGTACATGTTTGGCCAGCCTGGCTGCCACAGCCGGTGGATTTTGGGAGATGTTTGTAAACAACCCTAGATTTTTTCGTTTAGTCGACTTGATTCAGTTTGTATGTTGTAAATATTTCTAAACTGTATTTTGGGATCCCAAGTATTAAACTTTTAAGATTTTCAATGAAATGAGTTTATTTCTAAAGTTTATCCTCAGTATATGGCTTAGTCACACTGTTTGATCTAAAACCTCGATTAGCGAGTTAAGTGCACGTTCTAAACTCACTTAGTAACGGCTCTAAGGAAGTAGGGCGTTACACCACTCATCCCTTGTTACCCCTTTTTCTCTGTGCAATGATTTTTTTTTAATACACTCCCCCAAACTTTGATTTTTTTAATAGATAATTGTTTGTCAACATAATCATTTTTCACTTTCTTCTCCTTTTCTTTCTTTAATTTTTTTTCTTTCTCAATCAAAAGTAATTAATAGAATAACACATAATACAAACATCCCATTACACATTCACTCCCCTCATATAATAATTTTCATGCTTATGGTATGGGTCAAAAAGAGTAAATTGTATTTCATTTCACAGTTAGGCTCAAAAGAATGTGTTAATCAAGAAAATGGTTATAAGGCTCAAAAGGGTTGACTAAGGATAAAATTTAATAGGATTAGCTTGAAAGGAACAACCAATCCAAAAAAATTGCCTATATCGTTTTCCTAAATGTACATTGTTTCAAATTTCATCTCAAATAGTAAGCAAACAGGTTCTAGAATGTTTTTTTTCAAACTTTTCAATCCATATTCCAAATTTGACATGCATAAAATAACTTAATTATAACATTTGCATTTTATGATCAATAGATCTCTAATGTCAACAAATCACAGTAAAAAACAAAGTAATCTAACCAAGCACACAGATTGTTTTATAAGCACATCAACTTTTCCTTTGGATTATACTACAAAGCAGTCAATCATATTTAAATGGCAATTATTATCAACTTAATTTATACTTAAAAATATGACTCAAAACGAACAACTAATGAAAATTAAAAAAAATAAACAAACCGAAAAAACGCATCAAAGAACACCAAAAATAAATCTCTCCCCCAAACTTAAAACAGAACATTGTCCCCAATGTTAAGTACATAAAGAATGAGAACAGAGACTTACCTGACTAGCCACGTCAGTATGGCGATGGTGGCAGCTGAGACGATGGTCCCTCGAAAGGTTGAGACTGCGGATGCTGTGGCACTATAACCACCTAAACTTCAATTTTTTTCACGTTTTTCACGAGTTATGAGTTACAACACAATTGTTCCAGAATAAAACTAAAAACAACTAAAACAAAATCTCTAAAAACATTGTTCCAATAAAAAAAAATGAAAACGAAAACAAATAACATAAAATTAAAAATAAGCATAGGAATGCCTCCTAAGAGCGCTGTCTTTAACATCTTTTAGCCGGACTCTTGTTTTCATTCATATTCAATCTTGGATCAAGTCCTCCCCTCACGTCCTTGAGAGCCATAGTGTCATGAGTTGGCCCTCGTTTCTTGTGATTAGAAATTGGTGGTACTTTCCCTCACTCATATAACATTCGAATCCTTTCATTAAAGTATTTTTTTAACCGGTTACGCCCCTTTCTCATTCCAGTTTTAACTATGGAGCTTTTCTTAGAGCCTTCCAACTTGTTCCCTTCTTGTTTTACCACTTCAACTCTACAACAAGTTGGAATTTCTATTGCTGCAAATATAACTTCCTCTTTTTGCACTCGCAACTTTAACTCACCCTTTTGTACATCAATTAAAGCCCTACCAGTCACCAAGAATGGTCTTCCAAGTATTATTGGAATATTTTCATCTTCCTCCATATCTAAAATAATAAAGTCTGCTGAAAAGATGAATTTACCCACTTTTACCAATACATCCTCAATAACTTCAAGAGGGTGATTAACTGATCTATCTGCCATCTGCAAAGATACCATAGTTGGCTGAGCTTCTCCCAAGTTCTACTTCTGAAAGATTGATAGAGGCATTAAATTCACACTGGCCCTTAAATCACATAAAGCCTGTGTTTCTACTAAACCCCCTATAGAACATGGGATATTGAAACTACCAGGATCTTTAAGCTTTGGAGGTAGTTTCTTCTGAAGTATTGCGCTGCACTCTTCAGTTAATGCAACCATCTCATAATCATCTAATTTCCTTTTTCTTGACAAAATTTCTTTCATAAACTTCACATTGCTAGGCATTTGTTCTAATGCTTTTGCCAATGGTATATTAATATGTAGCTTCTTGAACACCTCTAAAAACTTTGCAAACTGCTTATCCAAATTATGCTTGCGCAGCCTTTGTGGATATGGAATTCTAACATGATGGTCAATGCTCACTGGTGGTACCACTTCTTTCTTGTTAAGGTTTTCAATAACCTTTTCTTCATTAGACTTCTCTTTCTTTGGAAAGTCTTCAGTAACCTCCTCTTGTGCTGGACTAGTGACATGTTGATCCTATATCTTCTTGCCCTTGTTTTTGTAACGCCCTACCACCTTAGATCCGTTACTAAGTGGGTTTAAAATGTGCGATCAACTCGCTAAACGAGGTTTTTAGAACAAAAGTGTGATTAAATAAAAGTCTAGGCCGTAATCTTTAAAAAGTACTCTATTTCATTAAAAGTTCAAGAGTTTAACATTCGGGAACCCAGAACTCGGTTTATAAAATATTTACAACTCAAAACAAGTTTATAAGTAATTAACCATCAAAACTAGAGTTTGTACAGCCATTTCTCAAAAATATCCCCAACCAAAGCAGTCGGGCAGGCCAAACATGTACGCGCTGCCCCCACGCTCTCCGTACTCATGGCTGGTTGACTTTCTCTTTGCCCTTACCTGCAACACAGAGCACCCGTGAGCCGAAGCCCAGCAAGAAAACTCATGCAGCACATAACATATGCATATCATACAATCACTATAGCAGATAACTCAGATTTAGTCAGACAGTCCATAAGATTTAAACACATACACGGCCATGCCGTCCCAGACGCGTTACCAAAGCCTGGGATCTCAGTCTACACCGTAAGGATATCCCATGTATCCATTGGGGTCTCACCCTAACCATGAGCACTCAGTGTGCTAGGTGGTATTCTCGGCCCCACTGCCGTTCTCAGCCTTCGCCGTTCCCGGCCCCTCGCCGTTCTTGGCCCCTTTGTCGTTCACCCTGCTATTACCACGTTTAGCATTCTCAAAATAACAATCAAATATATAATCATTCAATAATGCTACATCCTAGCAATAATACAATCTAGGGCCGCGCCCTGAATCAAAACTATGGGCCCAAGCCCTGCTCTACGGGTGCTACAGTTTTCTTACCTGTATCCCGAGCTTTCCGATGCACCAAGGCCGCGAGCACGGTCCTCTAACCCGAGCCTCTCCAAAGACCTAGTCACAACACATATAAAACACCATTTAATGCTAACCAATCCAAAACCACTTCCCGGGGCCAATCCCACAGTCTCGGAATCCCCAAATTCCTAAAACAAAACATTGGAAACATCCCCCGAACCCCCGGAGCAAAAGCTCAAAATTGCAAAATTCCATGTTTTGAAAATGGCCTAGCGCCGCGGTGCTGCCCTAGAGGGCCGCGACGCCCAGCAAGTCAGAGAGCCTTCCCCTGTCCTGAAGCAGCCTTGCGCCGCGGCGCCCAAGAACAGAGCCGCGGTGCTCCTTCGCGAACCCAGAAATCTGGGTTTCTCCTCTGCGTTTTCCCCGAGCCAAAACACTCCCAATTCACTCCCAACATATACCCAAACCCCAAAATCAGTTTAAAACCCCAAACAAACCATTTAACAAACTATAAACCTCAACAACAAGCTCACTTACACTCAAAATCCACACTTGAGTTTAAGATTTCAGAAATTTAACATTAGCTCTCCAAACCCAAACCAGAATTTGAGTAGGATGTAAATCAGACCTCCAAATTCCTAAACCTTATTAGATATGAAAATTCAAACATATTTAAAATCCTTACCTCAATCAAGAGTTCAACTTTGAGCTGCTCTTCCCAATCAAGTCCCAAGCTTAAACCACAACCTCCTGCTGAACCTAACCTCAATTTATCCTAAAAGTTCCAAGAAAAGCACATAACTCAGTTCCAATTCCATGATACTCTTAGCTGAATTCCACAACACATACACAAAATTTTACTTACCTCAATTCACTGAGTAATCCTCCAAGTTCCCTTAGCTTAAGTTCTCTTCTTGATCCCAAGAGGTTTGCCCTTAGTTTTTCCCTTTCTTCCTTTAGGTTTCCTTTCAATTTCAGCAAGAACAAGATAATGCCTAAGTGTAAAACGTGGATGAATCTTTTCCCTCAACTGAAGGTTCTTTACCTTGCCAAATTACTATCCTATCCTCCCATAGCTATCCTCTCCTAACTAAACCTCAAGGGCACTCTTGTCCTTTCCCCTATATTACAATTCTACCATTTCTTCCACCTAAACTTGTTACTCCCAGCAGTTACTAATGGTTACCCAGGTTACTCAATCACCATTAAGCACAAATCCTCAACTCAACTCACAAAATTCCCCAAGGTACCCCTAAGCTCCTCCCGAGCTGGGTATAAAATCTCGTTGTGACTTTTGAGTTATCTAGCTCTCTAGGACCGTCTCGGCATGTGCATCACATTAATATCACCACACCTAGATGGTACAAACCACATAATACAATTATCACATTTATGCCCTCAACGGGCTAAAATTACCAATTTACCCCTATCATGCAAACGGGGCTCACATGCATATTTATACCACCTAAACATGCATTCTAATCACATATTCATTTAAATTCATATATTATCATATTAATTCACTTATTGCCCTCCAGGCACGCTAATTAAGGTCCTAAACCTTATTAGCAACTTGGGGTGTTACAGTTTTCTACTGTAGGCTCCTCATACTTAGTCCCACTCCTCAAGGATATTGCATTACACTGCTCTTTAGGATTAACTTCTGTAGTGATAGGAAAATTTCCTTAGCTCTATTAGACATTAAAGTAGCCAACTGCCCTATTTGAGTCTCCAAAATCCTTATGGACGCCCAGTTTCAGTCATAAATTGGTTAAGTGCATCAGGTTGAGGTTCAGCTGGTTTCATTGGCATTTGTTGTGGTCTATTTTGTGGTTGATAATATCCAAGTGGAGGGTGTTGGCGTGCATGTTGTTGATATGGTGGTCTATTTTGTGGAGGTTGATATTGTGGCTAAGGTGGAGGGTAAGGTTGTAGAGTATTGGACCAAGAAAAATTAGGATGGTTCTTCCAACCTGGGTTGTAGGACATGGAATGGGGATTATTGGGTTGTCTTTGGTAATTCCCTATAGCTTGTACTTCTTCCATGGACATGTTATTCATACCTGAAGCAGGGCATTGGTTGGGTGGATGGGTTGTACCACACAATTCACAAAGGTTTTGAACTTGCATAGCTTGAGATGGGAGTGTAGTGTTTTGTAGTTGCTTTGTCAAGGCTGTTACTTGAGCTGTAAGTATTGATATAGCGTCTAATTCCATCATTCCAGCCACCTTCTTTGGTTGTCCCCTTTCAGTTGGCCATTGATAATTATTCATTGCCTTCTCCTCTAAAAGCTCATACACCTCATTAGCACTCTTACTCATAAAAGCACCTCCCGCCGCAACATCTAAAATTGTTCTAGTTGTTCCATTCAACCCATTGTAAAAATTATGCACCAACATCCACTTTTCTATTACATGGTGTGGAAACTTCCTTAATAATTCCTTAAATTGCTCCCAAGAATCATACAGTGACTCTCCTTCCATCTGATAAAAATTATTGATCTCTCCCCTTAGTTTTGCAGCCTTCGCTGGAGGAAAGAACTTGGCAAGGAACTATTGAGCTAACTCCTCCCATGTAGTGATAGAATTCGCCTGTTAGGATATCTGTCAATTCTTTGCATTATCCCTTAGTGAAAATGGGAATAACCTTAATCTTATAGCATCATCACTCACCCCATTCATCTTGAACGTAGCACATAACTCCAGAAAATTAGCTATGTGTAAATTGGGGTCCTCCGTTGGCATACCTCCAAACTGAACAGTTGTTTGGACCATTTGGAGAATTGCTGGCTTAATCTCAAAATTGTTTGCAGCAATGGTTGGAGGTCTAATGCATGAATGCACTCCTGTAACAGTAGGAAGTACATAATCTCTCAATGTTCTTGGTCCTTGCTCCCTTGGAACCTCTACAGTCCCTTGACCATTATTAGCACCGTTTCCCAAATTATCAGCCATGGTAAACTCCAATCTCCTCTTTGTTTTCCAGTTTTGTCTGCACGTTCTTTCAATTTCCAGATCTATTGGTATAATCTCTTTTTGTCTATTGCTTCACATATACCAATGATTCCTGAAACACAATAGAACCTTGATCCAAATAAATGTTAAACATAAATTAAATAAAATAAAATAACCAAATTAGAACAAATAACAATTACATGTGATATTGGAATTTAAGTCCCCGGCAACGGCGCCAAAAACTTGATCTATTATTTCTGTACGCAGGTATATGTAGTCATGTCAAGTAGTAAATTTCGGAAGAACGAATATCGTCCCACAGAGACTATCTTCCAAGTACCACTAATTGATTTTCAAATTCTATTTGGTGAATTAAAATTTAAGTGAACAATTAAAAATAAAATAAATACTATAAACTATGAACCAAAATTAAAGAATTGGAAACAAAACAATGAATCAACTACTTAAAAATCAATAATAAAAAGCCTAGGAATTAATTTCATCAACTATTCATTCTATTAATTTTAATAATCAATTCTAAATCTCTTCTTTCTATTCTAATAGCAGGTTAATATAATCGATTCCTATTCTTTTTCAAGATATAAGATCTCAATCTATATGCAGGTTTTCTACATTTCTGTGATAAACTTGAACATATAGAAGGCATTAAACATGGAAACCTAATTACTACACAAGTCATACAGGTACTTTCATCCAATATGCACCCTATGTCTATACAATGATAGCATATTCAATTCTCATCTTTCGAATTTTGAATCAAAACCATTAAATCAAGTAAATAGTGATCAAGTATTTACTAGCATTAAACAAACGTCATATAGATTAGAATAGAGAAGAAGTATCAATGGAATATCATTATAAAATTAAATTGAAATCCCAGTGACTACATTAATCCCTAGATAAAAGAAATTAGTTCATAAATAACATGATGAAATTAAACTTCAAATAATTGATCATAAAAATCAACCTAATGAATTTAGATGGAAAAGAAAACTAATTACAGCAGCCTCTTCTAATCTAGGGTTTATAAAACTAAGACTCCACTCAAAATCGCAGAATAATGTTCCTTAAATAGCCTTCCAAGGTTCTCAAGTGAAAAGACCGTTTAGCCCTTTAAAAAGTGGCAAAGAATCTGAAAAACGCGTTGATAGCGCTAGCTTTTTGGCGTTGTTGCGCTATTAACAGTGCCAAAATGCCTCAAAATTCCGTGCACTAGTGCTGTAGCGCTAGTATTGTAGCGCTACTCTCCAATTCTTGATAGCGTTGTAGCGCTCATTTTGTAGTGCTGTAGCGTTATTGACAGATTCAGCACTTCAAAATTTCCCTTTTCTAGCGCTGTAGCACTACTTTGTTAGCGCTACAACGCTACTTACAGAATCATTTCTCGAACATCTTGCTCCCAAAAGACACGATTTTCTCCAAAATGACTCCATTTTCTTCCACTTTCACTTCATTCCATTTTTTCACCAACTTACCATGGAAAACCTGAAACATGAACAAACGAGCATAATTCTGCAAATAAAATAACCCTAAACTAACGAAAACCAACCTAAAATCTAGACCATAAACGAGCCTAAAACTCGTTTATCATTGCATCTCTTTGTGCTTAACCAATTTCACTATGTATTTAACCAGTCATATCAATTCCTCACTTGGTTAAATAGACCATATCAATTTCACTTGGTTAAATAACCAATTTCTCTATCCCGAACGATATTAGTACTTAAAATAAAGTATATTTTGGGTTTGAACTCTATCTTAGTGAAAATACTGTTGGGGTTTTATGCCCTAATTAAAACTCAATTTTATTGTAATCTCATTTTATTATCAATAAAAGAATAGAAATCATTTTTTACTTGGTCAATCACTTTGCTCACATGTGTTTATTTTCATGATTATTTGTTTAATATAATCTTCTATTAAATCTTGAGCATATAACTAATCATATTAATAGTGACGTAATCACAATGAAATATAAATATGATTATATATTGAAAAATAAGTTAGTCCTTGTAGATGTGATTTCCTACAATTGATTGGATGGGCACCAGCAACCTGTCAAGAACAAAGAAAGAGACGAGAGTTCAATTGGGAGCACCGGTGGGGTGTCAGCCAAAGGGACTCCGACGCTCAAGTTAGTCGGGTTGTAACAAAAACTAATTGAAAGTAATAAAATTATGATGTAAATAATGAAATAGTGATGGATGGATGAGTAGTTAAATGGTTAGAGTGACAGTGGCAATGACGACGAGATTGAACGACTGGGTCAAGTTCGGTCAAATCAGACTGACTAATTCGACTTGCTTGACTGGATCACTAAGAGAGAGAGTAGCCTTCATTTCAATAAGAGAGTACAAGAGAGTAAAGTGATTATCAGATCCCTCATTCTCAACCCCTGAGGGTCTTCTTTATAGTCGTTCTCTTCTTTCCATTCTCCCCTCTTCTATCTTGCATGTCTGACCCGTTCTCAGTGGTTCCCCTCTGTTTTTCATGGGAAGAGGGGCATGTATTTTGACTACTTCAACGTCCCTAGCTGACTGAATGCACCCGGACTCGAGCCTGGGTACCAGCTGACTCGTTTGGATGGCTGAGCCCATTTACATTGGTTTGGGGCCTTTCTAGCTTATTGGGCCTGGCGAGCTAGTTTGGTTGACTAGTTGGACTATAATTGTAGGCAAATTTTGTCCACTATAGTTTGCCCCTCACTCTCTAGTTAGAATTAATTCTAGCTAGAGAGTCTATAATGTCAAATTCTAAGCACCATGGGACCTTAAGGCTACTTGGCCAAGCGAGGCAAGTGTCCGAGTAGCCAGGTGACTGAGTGGTCGAATGGCTAGGTGGCCAAATGGTCGTTTGGGCCGAGTGTCCTGGTGGTCGAGTGGCCAGGTGGCTGAGAGGCTGGTTGGGCCGAGTGGCCGGTTGGGTCGAGTGGATGAGTGGTCGGTTGGGCTGAGTGGCTGATTGGCTTGAGGGAGGCGGCCGAGTGGCCTAGGCAAGCTGGCCGAATGCTCCTCTGAGGCGGCCAAGTGGCCTGCTTAGACAACTGAATGGCTCACCTAGATGGCCGAGAGGCCTGGTCGAGTACACCGCCTAGTTGGCTAGGTGCAGTGTTTGGTGCCCAAGTGGCCTATTTTTCATGGACTCCACCTGTCTAACTCTCTTGAGGTGTTTCCTGGGGAAAGTTGAGTACCTTTGGGTAGGGCCTCCTGATGGTTGACACATGACACCCATTTGGTGGAGTTATATGCCTATATAAGGGGAGTTTGTTTTTTACCCTTGCATTCATGGCCTTATATGGTCAATTGGGGAGTTTATGTTTGATCTTTTTGTAGTGGTGATAAATGTACTTTTTTTGGTTTAGTTACTTTAGGATAGTATTCCTCACGTATGCGCGTCTGGTTTACGTATGTCTGATCCATATAGTTCTCTCTTCTGATTGAGTGGTCTGTCTGACTGATTAGTAGAGACTTAATTTATTCAATAGGCATATCTTACTTTAAGGGTCCTTTCGGACTGACTGACTGGTCATGTTGTAATTTAATTTGTATAACAGTATGCTGTCTAATTAATATGAAATCTTTGCCTTGTATATCTTTGATGTTAGGTTCGTCTGTCTGACTGATTGTTGATAACTTGTTTTTTCTTAATTGTGCCTTAATGAATGGTCCATCTGACTGATTGATGAGTCATTTGGTGGTTCTTACTTGTGTGTCTAGTTGAATGTTTTGAAATTTGAGGTAACTTCATTGGAGAATTGGATGTTAGTGATTGGGCAAGAAGCTGAGATCCAGTGTTGTGGCATAATGGCCAGTGAGTTTCGGGATGGTAAGACTGATAGCTGGGATGTTCCTAAGTACATCGCGGACTTTGAGGAATTGGAGAAGATGAAGGCTGAAGAGACGGCCCGGGACGAAGAGTTAGCCACTTCTTTTGGCGTCATGACTACTCATGACCTAATTGCAGATGACTGACTCCTCCTTTGTTCGAGTTCTCTATTGGGGGATGACTGAGTTTATCCCATCTTATGTATTTTTAGTTGTTGTATGGACTTTTTCTTATGTAGTGTTGTAAACACAAGACTTTTTCTATTTTTTGTTGTATCCTGACTGGTTGTAGCTTATGTTAGCGTTCGATAAGTTGTTGTATCGGATGTCGGTTGGCTGTATGACTTATGAAGTATTAGTATTTTATTCCCCCCAATCTAAGTATGAAGTTACTTAGTTGATTTATACTTAGATTTGTTATTGATATGTTTGTAGTATAAAAAAAATGGTTGTGATAGCGGTCTGCGCTCCGTGGAGCTGCCTACATACCCTTTGCAGAGATCAAGCCCAAATGTAGTTTTGACTCCCTGCATGGTAGTGTCAGTATGTAGCTTGGTTGAAAATCTCGTGAGACTGTGAATAAAGTAGATGAAAGAAGACAGAGTAGAGTTAAGGATGATACTGTTTTAGGTGGACAACATTCCAACTATTACCGATGTCTCGTCCATCTTGGGCTTATAGCTTGTACGTTCCATGTCCGACTACCTTAGTGACCAGGTAGGGACCTTCCCAGGTCGAGGAGAGCTTACCTGCTCCTGCTTCCTTAGTATTTTGGAATACTCTCCGTAATACCCAATCTCCCACTTCGAATGATCGAGTGCGGATGTTTTTGTTGTAATGTCTGGCTATACTTCACTGGTAGGATGAGACTCTTAAGAGTACTTTTTCTCTTTTCTTGTCGACGGTGTCTAGTTCATGGCACATGTTCTCCCAATTTTCTGTGTCGGTTGTCAATTCGTATCTAGCTGTTGGAAATTCGCTTTTGGTTGGGATGAATGCTTCCATTCCGTAGGCTAGTGAAAATGGTGTCTCTCTTGTTGAAGTTCTTACTGTGGTTTGATAGGACCATAGGACTCCTGAAAACTCATCTGCCCATTTACCCTTTGCTTTCTCAAGGCGCTTCTTGATAGTATTTATGATAGTCTTGTTGGATGACTCTGCTTGTCTGTTTGCTTGGGGGTACCTTGGTGTTGAGAAGCTAAGCTTGATATTCCAAAATTTGTAGAAGTCTTGGAAGTCAGAGCTAATGAATTGAGATCCGTTGTCTGTTACGTTCTCCTTGGGTACACCAAATCGGCATATTACGTTTTTCTAGATGAATTTTTTTACCTCTCTATCTCTGACTTGATGGTAGGATTTTGCCTCGATCAATTTACTGAAGTAGTCTGTTACTACGAGCATATAGACCTTTTGTCCCGGTGCAGTTGGTAACTTGCCAACTATGTCCATTCCCCATTTCATGAAGGGCCATGGGGAAGTAATTGCCACCAAGTGTTCTGGAGGTTGATGAGTCACTTGAGCAAACCTCTGGCACTTATCACAACATTTTGCGTAGTCAGAGGAGTTAGCTCTCATGGTCGGCCAGTAGTAGCCTTGTGTTAGGGCTCGGTGCGCCAAGCTCCGCCCCTCCGGAATGGTTTCCGCACTCTCCTTCATGTAATTCAGGGTTAACACATCTTAGATAAGGACTAGAGAATGATCGTTTATAGGGTTTACCGTGTATGATGGTGAAGCGGGCTGACTGAGCTTTGATTCGTTGTGCCAACCTCTAGTCATCCATCCAGACAACCAACCATAAGGAAATTCCAACAGTGACATCTCGACTGATCAAACATGGATGACTCTAATAATAGAATACTTGGACATAAACACATTGCCTAAAGACAAGTATGAGGTGAACTCTCCTCTTGGTACTTGGCTGATGGTGAACTTGTCAAAGCCCGACTGAAGCTCCTTGGCTTTATTGAGGTATGATGTCATTTTATCATCTCGAGCCTGGTAACTTCCTTTCTGGTTGACTACCAGTTGTGAATTGCTGAACACATTAATCTGTCTAACTCCAATTGCTTTGGCCAATTCGAGCCGACAATCATTGCTTCATATTCTGCTTCATTGTTTACAGCTTTAAACCCGCATCAGACTGATTGCTCGATTAATTCTCCCTGAGGGGAGGTCAAAACAAGTCCGAGTTCGCTTCCTTTTATGTTACTTGAGCCGTCTGTGTGGAGTTTCCAAATGTCGGCTGATTGTCCCTCAATTAGGCAGTAGAGTTCTTTTTCTGCCTGCATGTGATTGTTAGGTGTAAAATCGGCAATGAAATCAACTAGTACCTGAGACTTCAACGATGTTCGTGGTCAATATGATATGTCATACTCTCTAAGTTCGATGGTCCATTTGGTTAGTCTGCCTGACATCTCTGGTTTGTGTAAAATGGTCTTGAGAGGGAATGTTGTTAGTACTATTATCAGGTGACACTGAAAGTATGGGCGTAGCTTTCTTGCTGCATGGACGAGTGCTAGTGCCAGCTTCTCTAGCTGGCTGTATCAAGTAAGGATTTACTTACATAATATATTGGGAGTTGTTTACCTTCATCCTCTCTGATTAGAACTGCGCTTATTGCTGTTTCAGATACAACCAAATAGGCGAACAGCAACTAGTGATCTTTTGGTTTGGATAATAGAGGCGGACTAGTTAAGTATTGCTTCAACTTGGTTAGTCCTTCTTCACATTCTGTCGTCCATTCGAAGGTCTTGGATTTCCTTAATGTGTTAAAGAAGAGGTGACATCGTTCTGACAACTTTGAGATGAATCAGTTGAGTGCTGGAATACGTTCAATTAACTTCTATACATCTTTTATGCACGTTGGGGAAGGAATCCTTTGGACTGACTCTATCTATGCTGGGTTAGCCTCGATTCCCCTTTGAGTTACTAGGTATCCAAGGAACTTTCCTGCAATCACACCAAAAGAACATTTAGTTGGATTCAGTTTCATGTTATATTTTTTAAGAATGTCAAAAGATTGTTATAAATGACTGATATGGTCCTCTATAATGAGGGATTTGATGAGCATGTCGTCAATGTAGACTTCCATCGTCTTCCCCAGCAAGTTGGCAAACATCTTGTTGATTAATCTCTTGTAAGTTGCTCCTGCGTTCTTCAGTCGTTAACGGTATGACCTTGTAGCAGAATATGCCCAAGTTGGTCATGAAGGTTATCTTTTCCTGGCCGTCTGGATGCATCAGGATCTGGTTGTATCCTGAGTATGCATCCATGAAGCTTAGGAGTTCACGACCGACTGTGGCGTCTACCAGCATGTCTATGTGTGGTAATGGGAATGAGTCCTTAGGGCACACCTTGTTGAGGTTTGTGAAGTCGATGCAGAATCGTCATTTGCCATTCTTTTTCTTCACAATGACTACGTTGGCCAACCAGTCGGGATAATGCACCTCCCTCACGAACCCATTATTAATGAGCTTCTGAAATTCTTCATTGATGACCTTGTTCCTTTCAGGGGCGAATTGTCTTCTTTTTTGTTTCCTTGGTGGGTAGTCTGGGTCAACCTGCAATTTATGGACAATAATTTTGGGGTCAATTCAAGTCATGTCCGCATGGGACCAAGCAAAACAATCATAATGGACAGATATAAAATCAATGAGTTTAGTTCTGATGTCAGGATTCAATCGTGATCCGATTTGGACTTTGTGGTCTGGGAAGTCCGGATGTATCTGAACTTCATCCAGCTCCTCCATGTCAAGTTGATCCATCTAGGAGTCAGTCAGTCTGTCTTGCTGTAATTGCTATAACTGAGCGGGTTTGGCCTTCATGGTAGTTTGGTAACATGCTCTTGAGTCTTTCTACTGGCCTTTGATTTATTTTACTCCCCATTTAATTGGGAACCTTAGAACTTGGTGGTATGTTGAAGGGACTGCCTCCATTTCATATATCCATGGTCGACCTAGTATCACATTGTAAGCAGACAGAGAGTCTACTACCAGGAATCTTGTGCACAGATTGACTCATTCGGCATAGACAGGTAGCTCGATCTCTCCTAGTGTGTTCTTTTGCTCTCCACTGAAACCGATGAGGATTGTAGTATTCTTTATGATCTTTGATTCATCTATCCCCATTTCCCTGAGAGCACTTAAAAACAAAATGTTAGATGAACTGCCATTATCAATAAGTATATGTTTAGTAAGACAGTTAGCAATGGAAAGTGCAATAACAAGAACATCGTGATGCGGGTTGAGGAGTCTGGTTGACTCTATTATTGAGAGACTGATGGTTTGACCTGGTAGGTTGATGGTATTCGTCTTTGTCCCGCTGGACTCTCCTTTGATCCAGTTGGTCCGCCTGACATGTCTTTTGGCTGCTGAATGGGTGACTCCGCTTACCTCAGAGCCACAAGTTATTACGTTCACTGTCCATTCATGAGTAGGTGGTTTTAGCGGGGTTACTTCTCTTTGCACGATTGACCTGTCTGCCTCTTGCCAGAATGTTCATTTGCCTTTGTCTGTGAGCAGGTCAGTCAGGTGACCACATCTTAATAGGTTGGATACTTTGAGTCTTAAGGAAATGCAATCATCTGTTCGGTGACCATGGTCATTATGGAATTCACATCATTTTGTTTTTTCTCGCTGGTCAGATGGAGTCCTCATCCTTTCCGGCCATTTTACTTTGTCTCCGAGTCCTTTCAGTATGCCAACGACTTCGGCTAGTGAGATTGAAAGATTGTATTCTGGTATCTTTGGTCCATCTCAGAGACATGTCTTAGACGACCGGTTGTACTCCCTCCTTCTATTCTCTGATCTGCTAGGATACGGGTATGGCTCAGATCGTTTGTCACTCTATCGTCTGTCTACCATTGAGTCTCTTCAAGTGTCTTTCCTTGGAGAAGAGTGATAATAGTTAGCTTCATCCTCCTCCCATTTGATTTATGCCCAGGCCTTGGTGAGAACGTCTTGCAAGGATACTTGGTGAGTTCTTTGTATAGGTCTGAGTCGTAGCAGAGTCCTTTGTGGAAAGCTGAGATGGCTGTGTCCTGATTACAATGGATTATAGACACCTTCTCTTTGTTGAAGCGGCCTACGTAATCTCATAAGGGCTCACCCCGTCATTGAACTATGATGTAGAGGTCTTCTGCAGACTTTTCAAGTTTCCTGCTACTAACAAACTGCTCAACAAAAGTGTCAGTCAATTATGCAAAAGTAGAAATAGAATTATTAGGTAAATTAGTATACCACTGGAGGGTTGGTCCAATTAGACTAGAACCAAACCCCTTACGCATGCAGCTTCCCTCATGTCGCGTGGGATGGCAACAATGAAACTTCTCTGCCTGTATTGAGCGATATGATCATTGGGAGTAGATGTTCCATCAAACATCTTCATGTGGGGGAAGCTAAACTTTTTCGGCATTTCGACCATGGCTAAATCATCGATGAAATGTGAGTCAGTGTAGTAGCTTGTTGCACTCTTTTTAATAGGGCCTGCCATTCTAGGAATCCGCTGGATGAGTGCTTTCATCTCGACCAATTTACGAGCCAACTCAGGATCTTGGATTGGAAGTGAGCTAATGTTGGTGTGGCAGGCTGGCTCGTTCATGGCTGGGTGATTCAATCCGATTTTCTGCTGCTCAGTTATATTCTGACCAACTCCAATGATGGTCTGGCTGGCTCCAATGGTAGGCTGAGTGAAACTTGGAACATGCTACGGTCCGGGTCTAGTGGTTGGCTGACTAGCTCCTGGAATCTGTTGTGGTCTGGGCAGAGATGAATGTCCATGTTCAGTCATGGTCCTGCATTTGTAATAGAATTCTATATGTTAGACATGGTGGGTGGAGTTTGACAATTCCTTACCGAGGATGATGGAACTGTCTAACTGTGTCCATCATTGTTAGAGATAGGGGTGAGGTCACCCAAAGGTTGCATCGGGCTAATCGGGCCTCGAAGGCGGGATGGTTGAACCTCGGTAGCTTAAGAGGACATGGCCTCCATTTGCACGAGCATGTCAGCATTCTCAATTTCAAGCCTCCTCATTTTCTTGCATTCTTCATTCATCTAGGCAGTAATGTCTGACATGGATCTCAAGTGAACTCCTTGAATTCTTTGTCAATCGTCTGATTGCTAGGGCCCCACGGTAGGTGCCAAATTGTAGATATGATTTCCTACAATTTATTAGACGGGCACCAGCAACCTGTCAAGAACAAAGAGAGAGACGAGAGTTTAATTAGGAGCACTGGTGGGGTGTCAGCCAAAGGGACTCCGACGCTCAAGTTAGTTGGGTTGTAACGAAAGCTAATTGAAAGTAATAAAACTATGATGTAAATAATGAAAGAGTGATGGATGGGTGAGTAGTGGAATGGTCAGAGTGACGGTTGCGACGACGGTGGGACTGAACGGTTGGGTCAAGTTCGGTCAGATCAGACTGACTGATTTGACTTGCTTGACTGGATCGCTGAGAGAGAGTAGCCTTCATTTCAATAAGAGAGTAAAATGATTATCAAATCTTTCCTTCTCAACCCCTGAGGATCTTTTTTATAGTCTTTCTATTTCTTCTATTCTCCCCTCGTCTATCTTGCCCATCTGACCCATTCTCAGTGGTTCCCCTATGATTTTCATGGGAAGAGGGCATGTATTTTGACTGCTTCAACGTCCCTGGCTGACTGAATGCACCCGGACTCGGGCCTGGGTACTAGCTGGCTCGTTTGGATGGCTGAGCCCATA
Organism: Humulus lupulus; assembly: GCF_963169125.1. Classification (NCBI taxonomy): domain Eukaryota; kingdom Viridiplantae; phylum Streptophyta; class Magnoliopsida; order Rosales; family Cannabaceae; genus Humulus; species Humulus lupulus. The sequence continues at coordinate 205,043,722 of NC_084793.1, forward strand.
CATTGGTTTGGGGCCTTCTGGTTTATTGGGCCTGGCGAGCTAGTCTGACTGACTAGTTGGACTTTAATTGTAGACAATTTTTGTCCACTACAGTCCTAAGATTAGTCAGTGCACATGATTTACACTGACTTGCCAATCTATGATATGATTTACTTATACATTGTAGTGTTATGTTCTTTCCAGAAAATTAGCAAAGTAGATAAGATCAGATGTATTTGTTACATCGGACTGGACTGCTATTGACTTTAGATAGATAAGTAAATGTATCGTTATCTAATATAGTCATATAATAAAGTTGATCATAGGTCAATTCAATCTCAATTATGAATGGTTAGTATTCTAACTGATTGTATTATTCAAGTCCTTTGATTTGTTCGTTACCACCTTACCCTACGGACTAGCCCATACTTACATCTTGGGGACTTGGTATTATAATTGAATGGGAGTGTTAATTATAGATATGAACATCTATAGCTTCTAGCAAGAAGTGAAATGATGATCACCTTATAGCTTGGTTCAATGAGTTAAATGATTGAGTACTCATTTTTATGATTAAAATTCACAGAAATATCATTTACAAGGAAGTTAGTGGTATTTAAGGATAAAATACAATGAGGGGTAAAATGGTAATTTGTATTCGACTCAGTTGTGGATCATCTATATAGGATTGAATGATAAATTATGGTTGTAACAATGGATAACGTATTTACTTTAAGTGTAAAGCGTTTTATGAGTTCAAGAGTGCAATTCTGAATCTTTAGTAGAGTCACAAGGAATTAATAAGGTAGTGAAATTATTTGATAATAATTTTACGGTAACTTATTGGAGCTTGAATTCATGGGTCCATGGTCCCCACAATGCCTTTGATTAAATCATCTAAATAGTATCGATTAATTGATTTAATTATCAATTAGGATTGTCAAAATTGTTTTGTGTCAATTTTGGACAATTTTACTACGATGTAAAATTTAGAGAAGTAAAGAGAAATTTTGGCAAATTTATTAATTATGAGAAATTGGTGTCAAATTAATAAACAGTATTAAATCAAGGTTCAAATTATAATTAGTTAATTTGAATAAATGATTTAATTAATTAATTATTGTTTAAATATAATTATAATTATATTTTTGTATATATAAAGTTTTAATAAAACTTTAAAATTTCGTATATATAAGATTTCGAAATCAGTGTATATATATTATATTTATTTAATTAACTAATGAGGGTTTTGTTTTATTATATAATTATAGAAAATAATAGTATTTAAATTTAAAGATTTTTATGCTTTGAATTTAAAAATGGAAAAATCCCAAGGCTTGGAAAAATATCTAGTATTCAGCCATATAGAGATTTTTAAGCTATTATTTTAATTATTTAATTAGGTTGAATTAATCCTAAAGTGTTGCTATAAATAGGAACTTAAGTCTAGGGTTTGGTGATCTGAAAAAGTAAAGTGCAAAAGGAAAAAAGTAGACTCAAGAGACCTATTGTTGCCGCTCATATTCTATCTTCTTCTTTATAATTTTCCTATCTCATGTGTTGAGAATTACCCACTCTAGTCTAGGTGATCAAAGGTAATTGTGGAAGACTGTGTAGTTTGAAGATCCAATTCACTCTCGTCATTAATCTGCGACAGAAAGGAACAAGAGTTAGAGAGAGTGAAGGAAGGAGTCTCAATATCCGCTACGAAAATGGAAGATTCTTAAACTCTGTTATTTGATTTACTTTATGAAATTCATTAGAAGCATGTTTCTAGGTTGTTTTATATGTTAATTTGTTTAATATATGAAACATACATGAAAATATTTATGATTCTGTAAAATGAATTCCCAACAAATACTACAATGCTTATATCGAAATGCTAAGGTATTCTTAAAAGATTGAACCCAACATTCCTAGTGATAAAAACTGGTAATATCTCACACACCTCTACCTGATTATTCATGTATTTCCCACTTTGTGTGCTTGACACTTTTCATGGCCTTGTGCTTATCCATTCATGAACCATCCAGAGAGTAAAATCACACTCTCTTGAGAAGCGGCACCACCTCTAGGTTCACATAGGTGAAATTCTTAAGAGATGCTTGTTGCTCTTCAACTGAATTTCATTAAAAGCCTATGGATTAACCCTCATGTCAGGTAGCAACCAACATTAACATCCTAGATGGGATTAAGTCATTAATGTTGTCAACTCTTCCCTTATCAACAACTTGTTCTTACCCATTGAACTCTACACTCGATGTATATGTGCTTTGAGTTGGGTTTCCATCATTGGGGAATCTATTCATCAAGGAGTTTTAGTCTCATCCCTCTTTTTGTAGACCTAACCAAATCTCTTGGTAAACAGATATGCTGTTCGTATTTTTACCTCCTAACACGTGGCAACTCATAGTAACTGGTTCGAATGTTCGTAGACATCTTCGGGGTATGTTACCCCACGAGGTCTCTCTTCGGGGAGAGGATTCTTCCAGGTGAGATCGCCTGTTTGTGCTAGTTGGTAGGTCGTGAGTGTCGTAGAGGTAAATTACCCTCCGAGGTTTGCCCTCAGAGTTTGAGGTTCTCCAGCTGAAGCAATGACAACAAAGGCTCTCTTTCCTCAGTTGTCCCCCAGGTCTGAGGTTCTGGTTCTCGGACCTAAGATAGGCGTCAGGTGTTAGCCAATGCGTTTTGCAGTGCCAGAGGATCGTCTAACAACCTTTTTGGCGATCCGTCCATAGTGTTGTCGAGTGTACGACTATTAAATTTACACTCCCACTACGCCGTTTGACATGGAGATACATACAACATGCTCTGAAAGTACCTGAGGCATGTTCCCCATAAAGTAGGTACTTTTCTGCAGTGTGCCCTACGAACCTCGCCTGGGCCATGGTCTCTATTCAATGCAGCCCAATGCATTGATTTGCTATTAATCCCCCAATAACGGGAAGAATGTGCATTAATTACAAATGATTAGTATTAATGATCCCAGCCTCTATAAAAAGGGTTGGGAGTCTCATTATAAAGGGTTCGGTTCTTTAAAGAGAAAAACACCTTGTACTCAGAGCAATCTAAACGCTGCTTGAGAATACACCATTGGAACTTGCATCAACTAGCTTCCAATCCTCTTAATACCAGAGACTCGTGGACTAGGGCTTTTTTTTTGATAACCTGAACCTCATAAAAACTTTTTGTGTTCTTGTTAATTATTTCTTTAATCTTTTGTTTTAAGGTTGATAGCAAAAAAGACAGTCAACATTTTGGTGCTTTCATTAAGAGATTGAAGAAAGCATTAAGAACACTTACAACCATGGTGACTACTCGAAGAAACGTTCCAGATGACATATTCCCTCCTATCAGAGTTGAAGAATGGGAACCCAGTCGACAGCCACCTCAGGACATGCTTGAGATGGTGGAGGACTACGACAAAGACACCGAATACGACGACAAAGATGACAGTGTTGACCAGGGGTATTATGAGTAAGAATACCCTCAGCCCATGGATGTGGAGGAGACACCAGAGGTGGTGGTGCTCCATGAGCAGGTGGCCACCCAGCAACAAAAGATCGATTATTAAGAGGGTAACATTGCCGCCCTACAAGAGATGGTACATGCCATGAAGGCCACTCTTGCAGCCCAGGGGCTACAAGTGGACCCCAATGGAAATGTACCAGTTGGACACCCAAATGGTGTGCCACCTGCGCACCCTATTGGAGTGCCACCTATCAATACTGCTAGAGTGCCTCCCGAGCACCCGATTGTAGAGGTGCGTGATCCGCCAATTGGGTTGCCCACTAAGCACCCAGCAGGAGTTGGAACCCCGGTACCACCACAGGATCGCAGTAAAGGAAAAGTTGATGATAATCCTGCTCCATAGCAGAAGAGGGCTCTTCAAGACCTTGAGGGTAACTAGGTTCCCCAATAGGCTGGTAAAGGTAATGGCTCAGGGGTCCGAGGACACCGCCAGGATGTCAGCGTCCGTAGAGCTCGGGGCATTTCGCCTCGACGCGCTGATACGGATCGCGCGAGGCCTGGAGGTGGTGTCCCCTCGGGACCTCGCCAACCCCATAGGAACAAAAATTCGGGGGTCCGCCTAAGGAACGTCTCGCAGAACCGAGAATGTGGTATCAATATCTTGGTCAATTATGAGAATATTGAGTCCGACGGAGAAACCGAGGTGGCTCATTCTGAGGATAATGGCGCATCCCGAAGTCAAGTTGAACTGCGGGACAACCTTTATGCTTGAATATGTAATAAGGCCAATGGGTGTGAACTTGCCAAGAAAGGTCTATTAGAACTACAGGACAACCTCAATGCCTGAAGAAGAGATAACCCGGCGTAGAGTGTCAACCGAGACCGAGATCCACTCCGTGCGGAGTTAGAGAGCCTAAAGAAGATCATGCTAAGAATGGCCAAACGGTAAGGCCATGACTCAGACATGGAAGACGAAGAAGTGAAGCCATGCATTCCCCACATTGTACAAGCCCCCTTACCACAGAGCTTCAAGATGCTGACCATCCCGCCCTATGATGGCGGCTGGGACCCCATCGACCACCTTTCTAAGTTCAACATATTGATGTTGGTGCACCCATCTTCGATGACGCTAAATGTCACGTGTTCCCGATCACTCTAACGGGATTGACAGATGAGTTGTTCAAGAAGCACCGACCAGGATCCATTCACTCGTGGCATCAATTGTCGTCTGACTTCCGAAGGCAATTCATAGGAGCTCAGAAGGTGAGCTTCGAGGTCAATGTTTTGGACAACATTAAACAAAGGCCATTCGAGACCTCAAGGCACACATCAAACGCTTCAAGGAGGAGGCAACAAGAACCAAGAGGGTTGATGATGGCCAGCAGATGATGGCCAGCAGTTGATAGCCTTGCAGGCTGGCATCTGCGTAGGGTCCCCGCTTTGGGATGACCTCTAGCAGAGAGGATGCTGAAAGCTCGACGACTTCATTCGTTGGGCGCAAGAGTAAATTAGCTGCGGGGATGCCTAGATTGGAGCATTTGGAGGACCTGTCACCTTCCCTTTGCTGACCGCATCTGGCCCTGTGGCTTTGGGAATCTAATATTCCTCTTTTGCTCCCATCCAACCAGGCTTGGGAGGAGTCTAGCCCAACCTGAGCGTCCCGCCCGCAGATTTCAGTGCCGTGCCAAATCCTTGTTTCAGCATGGCCCCAACAGGTTATGGAGCAATGCCCACTAGATGCAGTGCTTTTTAGCCTGCATTCAGTGCTGGAGTTGTCGCTCCGTCCTAGTCTGCTCCACCCAGTCGAACCCCCAGTGGCAGTAGACGCAGGGGCAAAGGCAAGGGTCAGAAGCCCAAGGGAAATGGAAACGCACTAGCTGAGTAGAGAGCTAACTCTGGTGAGAAGTATGTCTTGCAGTACTCCAAGTACACTGACTTAGTGGACTCCTGAGAGAACATCTTCGTGGCCATGGAACAAGATGCTCACTATCAGAAGCCACAATCCATCTAAAGGGTTAGGGAATGGCGAGACCCAGGCAAGTTTTGTTGTTTCACAACGACATAGGGCACCACACCAATGAGTGCCATCAGCTCAAGGATGAGATCGAAAACCTCATCAAGTTGAGACATCTCCACTAATATGCTAAGGGTGGAGCACACCAGGCCCAACTCCCCACGGCTGGAGTGCTCGTGCTACCAGTGGGCCCACAGGTCCCAGCAGTCGCTCTTGTACCCCCACAACATCCAGTGGTCTGAGGACCTCCTTCGGTGAACAGGCGAGTAGGAACCATCTCAGGAGGGCCCCACCTAGGGGGCACCTCCCGAGGCTCGCAGAACATGTATGCGCGAGCTTTGAATCATGATGATGAGGTGATGGCTTTGGCTCAGTTGCCTGCCCAAATGCCTCAAATGAATGACCAAGTCATAACATTCTCCGAAGACGATGCTCGGAGAGTGCACTTCCTGCACCATGACCCATTGGTAATTGAGAGCCAAATTTCCAACAAAATGGTGGCACAGATTCTGGTGGATAACGAGAGTTCGATGAACACCCTGTTTAGATCAGCCTTAGAGAAAATAGGGTTAACCACCGCAGATTTGTCCTCGTGCGCCTTGACCCTTTACGAATTCTCGGGAGAAGCCTTCATACCGATTGGTCAGATAAAGTTTCATGTAACACTTGGAGAAGTCCCTCACCATGCCTTCAAATATTGCACCTTTGTGGTGGTGGACTGCTCCTCGGCGTATAACACCATCCTGGGACAGTCTTCCCTGGTAGAATTTTGGAGCCGTCACTTCCATCCGCCACCTGTGTATGAAATTCCCCACTGGGGCAGGGATTGGTACCGTTCGTGGAGATGAGAAAGAAACAAGAAAACATTACAATGTGTCTCTTAAGAGCCCTGTCATGATGGTGGAGATAGCAGTCCTCGAGCAGTTTGAGGCTTTGGAGGTACAGGCAGTCCAAGAGACCGGGCACAATGAGTTGGACCTGAGGGATCAAGAAGAAATGGCCATTGAACCAATAGAGGAGGTGGAGGAGGTAGTTCTTGATACCTCCACCCCCGATAGAAAAATAAAAGTCGGGGAAGTTTGAAAATAGAAGTCCGAACGACACTGGTGGACTTCCTCTGAGAAAACCAGGACATTTTTGCATGGTCGCAATCTAACATGGCCGGCATTGATTCGAACATCATATGCCATGCCTTGAATGTCGATCATCATTTTGCTTCTGTCCAGCAGAAGCAAAGAACGTTTGATCAAACTCAGAAAGAGGCTCTCAAGGCCGAGGTAGATAACCTCCTCACCAACGGATTCATCCAAGAAGCCCAATACCCCAGGTGGCTATCTAACCATGTTCTTGTGCCAAATCCAAATGGCACATGGAGAACATGCATTGATTTCTCAGACCTCAACAAAGCTTGTTTGAAGGATTGCTTTTTTCTTCCCAAGATAGATTAGATGGTCGATGCTACCTCTGGATATGTGTTGTTGTCATTCATGGACGCATACTTAGGATATAACCAAATATCCATGCATGTCATGGACTAAGAGCATATTAGTTCTCAGACTGATAAGGGTGTCTACTATTACATTGTGATGCCTTTCGGACTGAAGAATGCTGGTGCCACCTACCAGAGGCTAGTTAATAGGATGTTCAAGAACCAGTTGGGGTGAAACATGGAGGTCTACATGGACGACATGCTGGTCAAGTCTAGGATAGCTCCCAACCATGTGGGCGACTTGGGAGAGGTTTTCTCAAAGCTCCGTCAATTTGGAATGAAATTAAGCCCCCAAAAGTGCACATTTGGGGTTGCCTCCAGAAAGTTCCTAGGCTTTATCGTCAGTGCTTGGGGAATTGAGGCAAACCGCGAGAAGATCAAGGCCTTAATCGGGATGTCATCTCCTCGAAAGCATAAAGACGTTTAGAGCTTAACGGGGAGGATCACAACTTTGAGACATTTTGTCTCCAAGGAAACAGACAAGTGCATACCTTTCTTTAATGTTCTCCAAGGAAGTCAGAGATTTGAATGGTTGGAAGAGTGCGAACAGGCATTCCAGCAGCTCAAGGCACACATGGTGAATCTCTCGATTTTGTCCAAGCTAGTAGACGGAGAGCCTCTCCTGCTTTATATGGCTGTCTTGGAGAATGCTATCAGTGCTGCATTGGTGCGGGAGGAAGGCCGTGTTCAGCACCCCATCTACTACATTAGCAAAAGGCTCCTTGGTGCAAAATCTAGGTACCCGTTGATGGAGAAGTTAACTTTTTGCCTGATGGTGGCTTCTCGAAAGCTAAGGCCCTACTTCTAGGCGCATCCAATTAAGGTCCTCACAAAGCATCCTCTTAGGCAAGTCCTCCAAAAGCCAAAGTCATCGGGAAGACTCTTGAAGTGGTCGATACCATCCGAGGATTGCGATAAAAGGTCAGGCACTCCCCGATTTCATCACCGAGTGCACGGGGAATCATTAAAAGCCTGAAGATGTCCTAATGGTCGGACTAGCCTAGAAGTTGTTTGTGGATGGATCTTCAAATGAGAACGGTGCCAGAGCTAGACTCATTTTGTTTTCCTCTGAGGGGCACAGAGTGCGCAGTGCCCTCCGCTTTGGTTTTGGCGCCTCTAACAATGAAGCGAAGTACGAAGCCTTAATCGTTGGGCTCCGAGTGGCACTTGAACTCAAGGTCGAGGGCCTCAAAATTTTCAGCGATTCTCAACTAGTGGTAAACCAAGTACTTGGAGAGTACCAGGCACGGGTAACAAAAATGGCAGTGTATATGGCAAAGGCTCAAGAGATGCTGCATAATTTCAGAAGATTCACTATTCAGCAGGTGTCGTGAGAACAAAATTCCAATGCTGACATCCTAGATAAGTTGGCCATCACCAAAGACGTTGAGTTGATTAATGTGGTTCCCATTGACTACTTGGATTCTCCGAGCATCTCAGCTCCTGATGAGGTGGAAGCTATACAACCCCTAGATGAGTGGATGGGAGCCGATAATCAAATATCTTACCTCCGGGGAGTTGCCTCCAGATAAGAAGGCAGCTCGGAAACTGCTCTATCAGGCACCTTAATATGTGATCATGGTTAGTAAGTTGTATTGGTGAGGTTATTCTATGGCTTTGCTCTGATGTGTATCCAAACAAGAAGCCAGTCTAATACTCAGAGAAGTACACGAGGGTTTTTGCGGGGACCACGCTGGGCAGTCTTTCCAAAAATATCTTAAGGCAAGGATACTTTTGGCCCACCATGAATGGAGATGCAATAGATTATGTCAAGAAATGCAACAAGTTCCACTGCTTCGCTAACATCCCGCGAGTGCCTCCAAATGAGCTTACCCAAATGACCAGTCCATGGCCTTTCGCTGTCTAGGGTATCGAACTTATCGGGTCCTTGCTTACAGGAAAGGGAGGGGTGAAATATGCCACAATGGCCATTGAATACTTCACGAAGTGGGTCGAGGCCAAGCCACTCGCTACAATCACCTCTAAAAAGTCCTTAGATTTCGTCATTAAAAACATCGTCTGCCGATACGGGCTCCCGAGGAAGATAATCTCTGATAATGGGTTGTAGTTTGATAGTGAAGTATTCATGGAATTCTATCAATGGCATGAAGTTATCAAGAACTTCTCTTCTATGGCCCATCCACATACCAATGGCCAAGTGGAAGTAGTTAATAAGACACTCAAGTCCACTTTGAAGAAAAGGCTGGAACAGGCAAAAGGAGCTTGGCCCAAGGAATTTCCTAGGGCGTTGTGGAGCTATGGCACCACTGTCAGGACTTCTATCGGCCACTCGCCGTTCTCCATGGCCTATGGATATGAGGCTATGCTCCCACTCAAGGCAGCAATCTCCACGCACTGACGAGAGTATGACCTAACCACGAACCATGCTTTACTGCGAGAATCCCTGGAACTCGTGGAGGAGATCCATGAAGCTTCTCAGCTTCGCGTAGCATCCTACCAGCAGAAGAGAGCCAGGTATTTCAACTCTAAAGTGAAGGATATAAAGTTTAGGGTCGGAGATCTGGTGTTGCAAAGAGTCTTCTTAGCCACTCGCGACCTCGATGTAGGAGTGCTGGGACCTAACTGGGAATGCCCATACCATGTCGAGAGCATTGTGTGTCCGGGAACATACGAATTGGCCTGACTGAGTGGGGAGTTGATTCCCCATGCTTGGAATGCCGAGCATCTTCACCGATGTTACCAATAATATGAGCAATAAACTTTACAAATTTCTGTAATACCCTTTGTAGCCTTTTGTTGTACCCTAAATTTAGCTCGAGTTCAATTACTCAACTTGGGTATAGTCAGCAGTTAAAAGTGTTGAAGAATCATCAAGTAGATTATCTGGTTATTAACCATGTGAGCAGCCCGAGGTTCAATCATGTTCATACACGGTGTATAAGTCATAATCTGATCAACACCTATGGTAATATTCAAGGTCGAGACTCATAATGGTCAGACCCAACTTTAGGCATTCTAAACCTACTTCGATCTTGGAGTCAGAAAATTGTCAAGCACAAGCTCAGGTGAGATATTCAGCTTGTAAGGACCTAGATATAACATATAATGAAGGATCCCAGGAGATTCGAGAATTCGTTGTGTGCTCATTAATGACCAGGCGGTATCATATATCTATCATTTATTATCCGAGATAGCAGGAATATTTATTTGCTTATCAAATCATATCCCAATGTAAATGGGAATAATCTGTATTAATTATATGCCATATAAAATTACGCGGTTTATTAACGCAGTGATCCAAACCTATCCATGTAATTCTCCTATAAATACTAGGAATGTTGGACAGGAAAGGGGATCGTTTTATATGTATTACCGAAACTCTGCAGAAATAGAGAGAAATAATAATAATATTGTCTCGTGGACTAGGTCGATTTTAACCACTGAACCACGTACAAGTTCTGTGCTTTTGAGTGAATGCTTATTATTTTATTGCGGTTTATAATCTAGCACTAATCTACCCATTTTATTTCTTAATACACTGTTGGTGAAAAACTGCGTCAACAGTTTGGTGCTTTCATTGAGAGTAAATTAGTGCTTCACAAGTTCCAGTAAATTCTCATCATGGTGGTCACTCACTCAATGCATGATAATGAGACAAAACAGCCTGGTGGGTAGGAGGCCCATCATACCGCTGTTCCCAATGAAAGGGGCTCGAATGATCAACAACCGGCGGGCCAGGACGATATTGGGAGTTCGGCGTCGTTACCGCCAAATCCTAATCTAGGGTACCTGACTGCCATCGAGATGGAAAACATGCAGTTGAGGAGCCATCTCGCTAGGGAAAATAGGGTACCTGACTGCCATCTAGCTCGGTTACCCCCTCTTGCAACCGACGTTAATGTCAAAAAGAGGCAAAGTGGGTCTCATAAGTCCCACAGGAATATCCGGCCTAAACCGAGTTGATCTATTAAAACTACCACTCCCAGTTCTGTGCCTTCAGGGTGAAATCACCAGAATACTCGCCCCACTGATCATGATAGGGATCATCAGCATGTTAGTCGGTCAGTTAGGACTGCGACCCCAAGCTCGGTGCCTTCCTCATAGATTCCTAGAAATGCCCATAACAATATGCGAGGAGGGGTTGGGACAAGCTCATGAAGGCACAACGCTCCAACAAATCCCTTTGTGCCACGATCAGAGCACTAGGCATAGAGAACTAGGGGTGTTGGAGTAGAACCAAGGCGAGCTAATTTAGTTCATCCTGATGGAACGAGGATAGCCTTGCTAATAAGGCATCCTCCGTCACCTGTAAGACATCCAACACCACCTCATCCTCAACAAGATATTCCAGCTCACGGGGACAGTAGGAGAAATCCTCCCCCATTCGCAAATACTTTTGTCCCACGAACGTGTGTTGAGAATCCAGGTCCTTGATCTCAACCGCAAGCTGTAAGTTTTGCAAAAAAAAGTTATTGGACAAAGAGTCATCATAGAGGCAGGTCCGAGAGCGACCTAAGAAATCATTTGAGTTCAGCACAAAGTCCTCGATATGATCCACAGCCCAAGCTGCGCGATCATCCAAACTGACAGAGAAGGTATTCAACTTAGAATGAGGATATTAGATATACTCGACATGAGGGAGGTCCGTCCATAGTACGCAACAACAGGAATGTCCCATATAACCAAGCTCGAGCTTGGAGGGACAATACCCATCAAATGCGTATAATAGGATGGGAGATGTTGAATAGCCCTCGACTAACCTAGGGACTAGGGACCAAACCCTTGAGAGACTGGAAGAATCTTGTTTGGGAAGGAAAAGGATGATTGCGACTCAGATGAGGAGCTCGAACCTTTTGCTCCAAACATTGCAGCGGCAACATATCCTGTAGTTTTCAGGATGCCACACATGTCGAAGTTTGATGGAGATGGAGATCCGTCTGATCACCTCAGAATGTTTAACACCATGTTGATGGCCCACAATGTCGGGCTCGATCTAAGGTGTATCTTGTTTCCCACAACTCTGGTCGGGTCTGCTAGGTAATGGTTTAAACAATACAAGAGGCATTCCATAAGCTCATGGAAGAAATTTTCCTCCGATTTTAAAAAAGTATTCCGAGCCTCACAGGCAGCTCGGGTCGAGGCTAATTCATTGGCCAACGTAAAACAACAACCTGGTGAGACACTAAAGACATATTTGAGCAGATTTGCCAATGCTGCTACATGATCTA